>NW_021605140.1:2333879-2338965 GCF_004785775.1 Grammomys surdaster | reverse complement strand
CAAAGTAGCAGAACCCGACGGCCGTTACAAAAGAAACGGCAGTTACAGGGAGTGGTGGGATGAAATGGAACCAGTAGGTGGTTTGGAACCTAACTGTCCCAGAAGTGACTCTTGGTGACGCTACTTATTAGTTGAATGCCAAGAGGAAAGCTAAGGGAAGATCCCAAGAACCTGTTTTGTTATATAAAAATGTGAATTACAGAAATGCTACACCTCTTCATCCCTCTTTGTCACCAGTGTGGTCAACTTGGAGTCCTTAGTTCCTTGTGTGTACCACAGACATTAGTGGTAGGATGAGCCAGGTTCCTGGGGAAGGAGATAGGAACAAAAGGTCTGGTGTGGTGGTCTGAATGACAATGGCCCCCGTAAGCTCATGTATTTGAGTTCATGTATTATTATATAGCTGGTGTACTATTTTGGGAGAGATTAGAAGGTGTAGCTATGGGCTGGTGAGATGGCTCAGTGGTTAAGAGCACTGACTGCTCTTCCAGAGGTCATGAGTTCAAATCCCAGCAACCACATGGTGGCTCACAACCATCTGTAATGAGATCTGATGCCCTCTTGTGGGGTGTCTGAAGACAGCAACAGTGTACTTACATATAATAAATAAATAAAAAAATTTAAAAAAAAAAAAAAAAAAAAATAGAGCGGTAGAAGGTGTAGCTATGTCAGAGGAGATGTGTCTGTTTTTGAGGTTTAAAATGCCCATACCAGCCTTAGTGCTTCACTCCTGCTGCCCAGCTCGGAGAATTCTGCATTCCCCCAAATCATCAACATTATGAATTACAAATGTTTGGTCTGTGCACAGAACCATGCAAGACTTCACGGAGACGTAAGCTCTCAGCTTCTGTTCCAGCACCATGCCTGCCTACGTCCATGCTTCCTGCCATGATGATGGTCATAGACTCACCCTCTGAAACTGTAAGCCAGTCGCCAATTAAATGTTCTCTTTTATAACTTTCCCTGGTCATGATGTATCTTCACAGCAAGAGAAAAGTAACTTAGACAAAGGAAATACCAGAAAACATAAATATTGGCTATATGTTGTATAGTCAATAGTTAAATATGATTTTGGGTGAGTGGATGTGGCAAGAGAGAAAGAAAGAGAGAGAGAGAGAGAGAGAGAGAGAGAGAGAGAGAGAGAGAGAGAGAGATAATGAGGCTATAAAAGAAAACATAAAACAGGAAGAAGAATACACAGTGAGAGACATGGAATATTCCAGACTGCTTGTCCCAGGCAACGATGGTCTAGAAGGCATCATCCCAGGGAAAGCTGGCTGAGGGAAAGCAATCATTCAAGGTAGGAACTAGGCCACCAAGTAAAGAACGTATTCAAGAGAGAAACACAGATAGTGATCACAATTACTTCCACCCTTTGGCTGAGCGGTTCATAGTAACACAGATCATAATGAAGAACTCTTGGCTCAAGTTGCTTTACTCATACTGGTTTTTTTTTCCCTAGATAAAGACACTAGTCATCTTAGTGGGGTAGACAGAGAGGTCTCTGGCATCCCAGCAAGGCAGACTCGTATAGACTGAAAGACACCTCTAGGGAAGAAGAGATGGGTGTCCCATCAGACAGACACTGGCGGCTCAGTGTGTTTGTTCAGGCAATGGGCCAAACCTATATGTCTGCCTGAATGTTGCAAAGAATAACTATAGGATGGGTGGAATTCTGACACCCTCTTCAAACACACAGACACACAGACACACAGACACACACACACACACACACAGAGAGAGAGAGAGAGAGAGAGAGAGAGAGAGAGAGAGAGAGAGAGAGAGAGAGTCTAGCAGTCCACACAGAGTTAGCACTGTGCACATTTTCTTTCTTTTCAGGGATTTACAACCTGTGTACAGTTGAGACTGTTTTTTTTCTTTAATTTGTAGAATCATTATGGTTGACATTCTGCTAGCTGTCATACCAACTGTGTCAATGGCTCCAAAAGGGTTGTTTTCTACCTCCCTCCCCTGGTGAGGCCTTGCATGCATGACAAACCTGAAGGGGACACGACAACAATCATTATACCAAATGGTACAGTGGAGTTACAGTACAGAAACATTTAAGTTGTTCGAATTCAACTATATGCTCAGCAAAAGAAAATCCAGATGAATACATACGTGCGGCTGTAACCCCCGCCCCATTCCTACAATATGGCCCTTAAATTCAAGCCAACGACTTCGGCTGGTTCTCAACCAAAGAAACAGCCTGGGCCATCTGTTAAACTTTAGAGGGAGAGCTGGCTGTGCTGAATTTACTGAGATGGCACAGAATGCATAAAACGGTGTGATCTGCACCATGTGGGCGATACAACGGGTTCCAGTGACTCTTTTCCTATACATAAGTGTCGCCATCCATGTTGACTTTAGAAGCCAAACTCCAGGCTCAGTTTCACTTTGGTCCATGTACACTTTATCGTGTGTCGTTCGACTCAACAAACTCCGAGGGTCTATGAAGAATGACCTTCGGTAAAATCCTATGTGACACTAAGGCTAACGCTAGGGCTGTTTGGACAGTATTGTAACTGTAAGGTCATCTGCGTGTAATCTTGTTCCATTCCAATCAATTCCTTCTGCCAATTATTTACAATTGTTTAGTTAAAAAAATACACCACTTACTGATTCTCTGGGACTCACTGGGACCTCAGCTCAGATCTAGGACTACTAGGCTTGATGTAGGGTCTCCCATAGGTAATTGGAAACATTGATCAGCTGGTCACAAGAATTCACATAGTCACCATTCAATGCATATTAATATTAAAAGACAAACATGTGATAAGACATGTTAGAGTGTTGGGGTGACATATTAAAAATTAAAAAAAAACACATTATGGGAGATTTATGGAAGACAGATGAATATGTAAGGCACATTGTAGATACTCATAAATCCCGAGGGGAGAACACTAAATCAAAAAGGGTATTTTAGGCACTGAAAAGAGGGCACAGCTGTTAAGAACGCTTTCTGCCCTTCCAGAGGACCCAGGTTCAGTTCCCAGCACCCATGAGGTGACTCACAACCGCCTCTAAGTGTAGTTTCAGGGAACCTGACATCTTTTTCTGGCCTCCCCAGACACAAAATATATGTGTTGAATGTGTATGCATGCAGGCACTCATGCATACACATAAAATAAAAATTAAAATGAAAAAGGAGATTGTAAATGGTATAAGAAGAGTTCATTTTGGATAGGAAAGCCCAAAAGCCTATCTTGAGCTGAGGGCTGGTTTTATCTTTGCTATTGCTGCTTCATTTGTTTGTTTTGTTGTTCACGTTTTCTTCTTGTTGTTGCCTCATTTTGCTTTGTTGTTGTTGATTTGTTTGTTAAGATGGGATCTTGCTATGTAGCCCAGGCTGGCCTGGATTCATGATCTTGCTGCTTCCTGTTCCCTAGTGCTGGGACTACAGGCAAGAACTACTATCTCCCAGAAGCAGTTACACTTAGGAGTAGAAGTCTGAAAGAAGGAACTGCTTTAGCCCCGTAGCTATCTAAAACATCCAGGAAAAGAAGGCAGCCAGTGGGAACCCACTGGTACTTAGCATGTCGGGAATATGTAAGCAAGGTCGGATGATTCCGATTCAGTGCCGGGAGTGTGGGGGGGGGGGGGGGGGTTGGGGGGGGGGGGGTGCGGAAGACTGGCTTTTCTGAGGGCTGTAAAAGGAGAACACTGGGGGAGCTTAAGTAAAGGATCAAAAAACCTGTCCCATGTATTTAAGCCATCACTCTGACTGCCAGAACACAAAGGCAGAAATCAAGTGTCCAAGGAAGAGGCTGTCGCAATAAACTCGGGCAGAATGTGACAGTGGCTCAAACAAGTGGGGTGGTAAGAAGTGGGTGAGTTATGGATATGTTTTAAAAGTGGAGTGGTCAGGTCTTGCCAATAAATTAAAAATGATCAAGGGGGTGGGGGAAGGATCACAGACACCATCAAGACTGTATCGGAGCAATAGGGAAGATGTCACTGCCATTGAAGAATAAAGGAGCTGCTTTCGGAAGCAGAATGAACTGGGCTGGGCCCTTATTAGCCTGAACTGCCTACTGTGGACAGTCTATCAGACTGTGGCGTAGGTGGGGTGGGGTTCAGGTGTGGACTGGAAGGCCATTGGAATAGAGGTGGTATTTAAATGTATGAACCTGGGTGAGACCCCAAGAGACATGGCACAGAGAGAAAAATCCAAGATTGAATGGAAGGTGAGTAACACTTAGGGATCTAGGTGTAGGATGAGAAACCAGTGAAATAATGCTAAGAAGCATCAGCTGGGGAAGGTAGAAATAAACACACGAGACTTCCTCAAAGCCAAGAGTAAAGAGCTCGTGAGAAAGGAGAGATTGATTAGTGGCCAGGTTTTCATTAGTTCTACTTGAAAAGGCCTGGGGTTCCAAGAAAGTGTGTCACAAGTGACTCAAATTAGACGGAAGACTGAGGGAACTGACGTTTAAGTTGAAGGTTAAAGGATGAGACCCAGTAATGCTCGCCTACCTGGTCTTCTTCCTCACTTCGGCCCAGTGGTGTCTCTGGTCAGCTATACATGCAGTCTGCCTATGGCTCAGTAAGCGACCGTCTTCATCACATGCACCATCTCAGACAGCTGAACAAGGAAGAAGCTTGGAGGATAGCCTTAAACAAGGATGGAGGCTCAGCATGGCATTTTCCAGTGGGACAGGGAAAATAGCCCCTTTCATCTGGGCGTGTTGGCACATATCTGGGAGACTGGGACAAGAGAATTGCAATTTTGAGGTCAGCTTGAGCTACAAAGCGGGACCATCTTAAAAATACAGGGAAAGAAAAATGAAACACTCACCCGCTTTCAACCTGAGAGTCACTTGGATATGATTTCTGGCAATATCCACCTGCCCCCACAACCTCACCCAGGGGTTCCTGCTGTGGTTGGCTGAACACCCTAGCATATGTAGCCAGCAGTGAGCAGACCTAGGTGCTACCAGTAGTTGGGGTCACTGCTTGGACTGAGTATTTTCACATTATTAATGTTATATTCAATAGTGGAATAAAAGCCACATAGATTGTTAAGTAACACAGAAAATATATTCTGAGATATATATCTCAGAATATATTTACAGAATAAATATAT
>NW_021605140.1:2312245-2333779 GCF_004785775.1 Grammomys surdaster | reverse complement strand
TCAGAATAAAGCTACAAGGGAGTAGTGTGCATGTGAATGACAATACACAAAGGCCTCTAGGTTTCTGTCTGGGTCTCTTCTTGAGGTCTAAGGATAGAAATAGTTTGGGTGGTTCTGTTTTGACTGATAGGCAATGCAATAATTTCTCTACATGTCCCTTCCTGTAACATACGCACAGGTATAAGATGATAAATAGGAATTTCTCCCTAAAAGTTCACTAAATAATAAAGTTTTGCCTTATTGCTCATGCATCTCAAAGCAGTTCTGTGCCCTTCCATCTTTCTACCCAGATGTGACAAGAGTCAGATTGAACAGGATCTGTCAGAGTTAAACTGTCATTAGGTGAGAAGAAAGTTCCTCCATTATCTAGAGAAGGGTGTGTTTATGGCTCAGTGAGAGCGTCTGTGTGTGTGTGTGTGTGTGTGTCTTGTGTTGCTAAGCACATTGTTTAAAGATGGTATGTACACACACACACATAGGTAAGGGTTCTCTGTCAAGTACATTATTACTAGAAGAGTAAGCCAAGTAGGATCCAAAGTAGGATCTCAACTGTTGCTTATGCTTGTCAGCTTCATAGGTGCTGCAAGCTGGACCCAAATCTCTCTAGACAAGAGACCAAGAAGCCAAGAGAGGGACGAATACACAAAGGCAAGTTACACGAGATAAATTGATACAGACACTCTCCAAGTCTTCACCCATGTCTGCTATTTTAAGGAAAGGATGCCTGGGTACCATTTTGACCCCAAGAAGAAATCAAAACTAATGACGCTGGCATGGATGGTTGGATTAAGAAAGGGCTCTATGTATCTTCTATGACCAGGACTATTAAGTTAGAGGAAGCCAGTGACACATTTTGCAAAGAAGAACATTCTAAATTGAACGGTGTCAATGTGGCTTTAGAAAAGCTAACATATTACAAATGAACAAAGAGAAGCAAGAGGTTGAACGGGTTCACAGCCATGTTCAAAGCTGTACAAATGCCAAGAGGTTGAAGCAACCCAAATGACCACCAATAGGTGAATGAGGAAGTAAGCGAGGTCTATACATATAATGGAATATTATTCAGATTTAAAAGTAGGCATCCTATAGCATGCCCTACTAAGGCTGAACTTTGAAGACATTATGCTAAATGAAATGAGTCATTTTGTGTATGTGTGAGTGTGTGCGTGCCTGTGTGTGTGTTTGTATACATTTGCTTTCTCCCATATGTGGGTATGTGGGCAGGTCTGAGGGTGAAGTGGATTTTTTTTCCTTAACAACTTCTCCATAGTTTTTTTCTTGTGGCAGAGACTATCACTGAACCTAGAGATCGCCAACTGGCCAGAGAGCTGTCCCACAAGCCCCAGGGATCGATCCTCTTATCTCTCTCTCCAGAGCTGGTATTACGGGCACTGACAGGCACAGTTGGGTTTCCACAAAGATGTTGTAGATTTGAACTCAGTTCCTCCACTTGTTCTGAGCTATCTCCCCAGCCCCTGTTTTTTTTTTGTTTTTGAGATAAAATTTTAATGTAACCCAGCCTGGGCTTGACCAACTATGAAGATGAAGCTGGCCTTATACTCTTGATCCTCCTGCCTCTACCTCCCAAGTGCTGAGATTTCAGGCATATCCTACTATGTCTTGCTTAGCTTGTTTTTGAGGGTCTTGCAATCCCAAAAGATAAGGATGTTTTGTACAAATCTGGAAAAGCTCACCTTCATCACTGAAGGCATTAGCTTGCTGAGAAATGAATATGTAAACCAACTGGACTTCCATATTATTCCATCTTCTAGAGAACATGTGGAGAATGACCTCCATCTGTCTGGATTAAAGATACTAATTCTCTCTAACTCCAACCCTTCTAACTATTTTAGAGTCTGAAAGACCAGGGTTGTTATACAACACAATCTCTGATTCTGGATCCCTGGCTAACTGATAGTTGCTTAACTAATTGCTATTAGAGAGAAGCTATGTTGGGAAGAGGAGAAACAACAGAAGTGAGGAAGTTCCCCCATGAAGCATTGCTGGCTATTGTTCTAATCCATATGGATAGAAGACATTCTCCATATGGACTCTAGGCAGAACTGAGACATTAAAGACAGGAACAGAGCTTGAAATGTAGCTCTGTGATGAGTACTGGTCTACCACATACAAGGTTCTGCCCTTGAATCCCAATGCTCCCTATATACACACTCAGGACAGAGTGTAGCACTCTTTTTTGACAAATTGTCAAGTGTTGTGTAATCTATCATTTACCCACTGGTTTTCCACTAATTCAGCAATGGTGTGTAGTGAGAATCTCTGAGTTTTGGTTGCTTTGAAAAACAGAAATATTATAAGAATATGTTTTTATTTTAATCCCAGGTGTGGGATGTGGGGCTGCTTCAGATTATCACAGTAGCTGACTATCATTTGCCTCATGCTCCAGCAGGGCCATGGTTTTGCCAGCTGAAGTTTAGAGAGTACATAAATGCTAGGGCCCCCAGAGGGGGTGGATTGTCGGTTATTGGTTGGTTGCTGTTGGTCATGGTTTGTTAAGTAGTCATATGTAAAGAAGAAATTAGATATTCATTTTTAAAGATTTGTTTATTCTTATTTATATGAGTACACTGTAGCTTCAGACACACACCAGAAGAGTGCATCGGATCCCATTACAGATGGCTGTGAGCCACCATGTGGTTGCTAGGAATTGAATTCAGGATCTCTAGAAGAGCAGTCAGTGCTCTTAACTGTTGAGCCATCTCTCCAGCCCCCAAAATTAGATATCCTGATAGCAAAGATTAAACTTGCCCCAAGAATCATGAGACCCCTAATCAACAGGAAGTAGTCTAATGATAATGTTCCCCTTTTCCTTTCAATCCTTTTTTCTCTCCTATTTACTGTTAGGGTGTTGAAAGGGTAGAAAAGGGGTGGAGAAGGGTGGAAGAAGAACCCATGAAGTAGCAAAAAGACTGGTTACTATGCTGTCTCAGGCCTTTTGTCACTGCACACAAATAACTAACAGAAGAAAACTTAAAGGAGAGAGAGAGAGAGAGAATTCTGTGGCTCCTCATCATAAGAACCATATAAAGTTTACCATGTCTAAGAAGGCATGGTGGCCACTGGCTTGGTCCTTAACGATAATTGGGAAGCAGAGTGAAGAAAGCCAGTGTTCATGTGGCATTATCCCAGTTGTCTGGGCCCCTAACTCAAAGGATGGCATCACCTATTATTATAGCTAGAGTTTTCATTGCTGTGAAGAGACACCATAACCATGGCAACTCTTATAAAGGAAAATATTTCACTGGGGGTAGCTTACGGGTTCAACATCATCAAGGCAGGAAGTATAGCAGCATCCCGGCAGACATGGTTCTAGAGAAGGATCTGAGTGTTCTACATCTTGTTTGTTCCAAAGGCAAACAGGAGAAAATTGGTTTCCAGGCATCTAGGACAAAGCTCTCTCAAAGCCCCCCACCCAGTGACATACTTCCTCCCACAAGGCCACATCTCCTAATAGTGCCACTCCCTAGGCTAAGCATATTCAAACTCCACACCTATACTCAAGGTAAGCCCTTTCTTCTCAGGTAATCCTCCCAGAAATGTCGTTACAGGTTCATCAAGAGGTGGGTCTCCTAGGTAATTCCAAGTTCAATCAAGTTGATGAAGATGGTTACTACCGTAGGCTATGTGTTCTTCGGATCAGATAACATGGCTGTCACCCATCCAAAAAACAGCATATATTTCCTGTTGTGCTGTTCCCTCCAAAGGTGGCAAGTCTGGTCTGCTTCAACTTCTTCCAGTTTCTGAGAGACTTACAGGTGGCTGGCCAGGGTCAAGAGAGCAGCTGTAATTCTACAATGGAAGTAGGGTCGCCACATTCTGGAACTGAAGCCATAGTCTTAATCTCATCGGAAACTATACTAACTAACTGAACACACCAGGCCAAGATAAAGTTAGAAATAGCTGAGAATTTCTTTACCCAGAACAGAACATTCACTCTTCTTGCATATGTATCACATATGTGTGCCTCTCAACTGGTTTTGTGCATTTCCATCCCTGTCTTAATTCTATTCATATAGCATCCTTTAAATACTTTAATTAAAATGAAGAGAAGCAGAGAAACTAAAATGGTTCTATTCCATTCCCCAGTAGAATGTTTAATCCACATACTTCAATATCGCTTGCTTCCTAGCATCTCTAACTCTGAAATACAGCAAGACAGAAGAAGATGAAGGTGTGGTTCAATTGAAAGAGAATGAATAGAAACAAAAAGATGGGGCTGGGGTGGTGGCTCTAGGGATAAAGTGCTTGCCCCATGATCATGGACTTTGGATTCCCAGAACCCACTTGAAAATCAGACAAACATGGCTGCCACTTGTAAAACTTGCCAACCAGCATTTGGCAGGCAAAGACGGGATTCTCAGGACAGGATGAATATAGACTCTCTAGAATCTGCAAGCTCTGGGCACAGCAAGAAACCCTGTCTCAATAAACAAGGTGGAGAGCAATTGACGAAGACACCCCTCACACAGAATATGTACACACACACACACACACACACACACACACATTACACATGCAATAGCAACAAAGAAAGTTTAAGCAGCTGCTATTGGTGTTGGTCCACATTTCTTTAAAACTCCCAGGAAAATAGACATGACTGTTAGTATGATTTGGTGGTAAGAAACAGAAGCTTTAAAAGAATGAAGTAATGGTTTAAAAGTCACTGCTGTGGCTCAAAGTAAGAATTCTCAGACAAGAAATTCAGTTCTAGATTCTACATTCTGACTTATTTGTTTTCTTATTTACGTATTTACATATCTGTATGCTTATTTCTTTATTCATTTATTAGCACTTGCGGTTGTATGCTAAGCACATGCTCTGCCACAGAGCCATGCCACAGCCTTCAGATAGTACATTCTTTTTTTTAAATAATGTATTTATTTTTTCTCAAATCGTAATTCATTCACACAGGGGTTATGGAGGAAATGGTGATAAGACAATGGAGGGTTGAGTAAGAGAACAAGTTAAGCAGGAAGGGACCCAAGTTGGTCCTGCAGCTTGGTATGATGGACACTGCCTTCAAAAGAGGAGTACCGGTCGGGCGGTGGTGGCCCACGCCTTTAATCACAGCACTTGGGAGGCAGAGGCAGGCGGATTTCTGAGTTCGAGGCCAGCCTGGTCTACAGAGTGAGTTCCAGGACCAAAAAAAAAAAGAGAGAGAGAGAGGAGTAGCTACTCAACACACATCCTGTTTGTTTACCTTTGACTCACTGCATTGCCTCCTTCTCTTTCTCTGTCTTCGCAATACTGCCTAACAGGCATGTGTTCAGTAAGCTCTCCTGACCAAGCAGTAGCTTTGCACAAGAACCACTCAGACCAGCAGGTGATTGCAAGAATGGTGGCGCTGAGACGGTTGGATGATGTGCTTTCTATTGTTTACTGCTTGTCTTAAATAGTAAGGCGTCAAAACCCAGGCCTGAACAATTGTGGCTGCCATACACCGTTTCCTATGAGATGAGTCCAGAAGGATCCACACAATGGGTTCTGCTATAAATCCAAGGTGGCCTTTCTGATGGTGTGAGTCCCATCCCCATCCCAGCTGTCTGAATTAGGCAGCCCCAGGACCAGTGAGACATGAGCATAGTGTTGTGGTTTGAATGTATGTCTCCCGTAAGACTCACATGTGTGAACATGCAGCTGATGGTGGTTGAGAAGCCTGAAGGCCTGATGGAGGAAGTAAGTCACTGGGGGTTGCCCTGAGGCTTTATAGCTCAGACCCACTTCTTGTTCTCGTTTTCCTGATTGCTGATGTAGCATAAACAGCTGGACTTGTGCTCCCTTCACTACCTCATCCCTGCCATGTTGGACGGCATCACCTTTGGGACTATCCACTAGAATAAACCCTTTCTCCTCTAAGTTGCTTTGGTCCAGTACTTTGTCATAGTAATGTAAGAAATAACTAAACCACATGGGTTGTTCTAGACAATTCTGGGAAATATATTTACCTGCCTTTGAGAAAGGAACATGGGGGAGTTTTATTCAACCATAAAGAATTTTTTAAAAATGTGTCCTTTGCAGGGAAATATATGGAACTAGAGATAATCATGTTAAGCAAAGTAAGCCAGTCTTAAAAAGGCAAAATATGGCCAGGCAGTGGTGGGAGGGAGAGGCAGGTGGGTTTCTGAGTTCGAGGCCAGCCTGGTCTATAGAGTGAGTTCCAGGACAGCCAGGCTTACACAGAGAAACCCTGTCTCAGAAAACAAAAACAAACAAAACAAAAAGGCAAAATATTGCATATCTTCTCTCGATGTGGAACCCAGATTTTTAAAAATCTAAGATGATGTAAGAGGGGGAATATTTCAGAATAGAAGAGGGATCAGCAGGAGGCAGGGTGTGGCGAGGAAGGGTAATGGGAGGGTGAATGTGACGAAAATATATACATGTGTAGAAATGTCATGATAAAAACAATTATTTTATGCTATTAACATATACAGATAAAGGATGAATGGGAAAACAAAGAAAAAAGACTTGGGGCTCCAGTAGAAGAGGAGGAAAAAAGCAATTAGCCTGATAACTGGTAGAAGCCTTCCAAGTCCGGGAGGTTTTCCCCGGGATGAAGACAGTACTGGAACTAACACAGCAGAGAGCTAGAAAAGACCATTGGCACCAATGACTTGGGAGTAACTAAATCACTTTCTATAGGATGTGAGCCCTGTGCCACGGAAGGAAGTTGATACCCATTACTGTAAGCTTGACCAAAAGCCAATGGCTGCAAGACCATAGATGTAGAGGGGACCCAGTATAATTGTTTTGCTAGATGGTCACGCTCTCTGTTAGAGTTTCTATTGCTGTGATAAAACACTATGCCCAAAAGCAACTTAGGGACTAAAGGGTTTATTTTATCTTAAAACTCTCAAGTCATGCTTGCTCACCGAGGGAACAAGAGCAAGAGCAAGGGGGGAACCTAGAGGCAGGAACTCAAACAGAACCTATGGAGTAATGTTGCTTGCAGGCTTGCTCCCATGGGTGGCTAAGACTCTTTCCAGTTGCCCAGGAGTAGCACCAGCCCAGCAGACTGGCCTCTCCTACATCACACATAAATCAAGAAAATGTCCTGCGAACTTGCATACAGGCAATATGATAGAGACATTTTCTCAGTTAAAGTTCCCTCTTCCCAGACATCTCTAACTTGGGTCAAACTGACAAAGCAAGCAAACAACCAACGACAACAATCAGGAAACAGCCAAACTGCCTTCTAAATATTTATTTTTAAGCCTACAGATTTGTGCTACTTACAACCTTGACCAGAGAAGCTTGTTTTTGCAATAGCTAGTGGTTAAGGCAGAGACCCATAAGTAGTCAACGCTGGGAATAAGGGACAGAGTACTCAGCATTAAAAAGGACATCTGTATCAAACCCTTCCCTAAAACTGAGGGAATATCAAGGAAGATGGGCAGGAAAAAAATGCAAGAAAGGATTAGAAGACGGGGAGGAGGGCTATGCTATCTTGTGAGCTTGGCAGGAACACTGTACTCATGAACTCATAGCAGCTATGACTGTCTGCATGAGACAGGTGGAAGATGGAACCAGTCCATACCCTAGCATGGACAGAGTAAGACCTCATGCTGCCCTTCCTGTAGCTGAAGAGCTATTAGCAGCTGATGGCTGCTGGGTCTTTTTTTTTTTTTCTTGAGCATCTGACCACTGGTAGGATGTCTGTGTTCTGGTGAATGACCACAAACCCATGTACATACAGGCACACAGGCAGCACTAATTTGGACTCAGTAGTTACAAAAAAAGAAGGAAGGAGAGGAGATGGAATTAGGAAGGAGAAGTGTTCCATTATGTGTTTGTTAGGTTTTGGTCTTTGTTGTTGTTGTTGTTGTTAGTTTATTTATTTTGGTTTTTTGTTTGTTGGTTGGTTGATTGTTATTAGGTTTTTGTTGTTGTTTTTTTGTTGTTGTTGTTAGTTTTTGTCAGCTTAACACAAGCTAGAGTCATTTTGGAAGAGGGAACTTTAATTGATATATTTTCTCCAACAGATAGCCTGTAGGTAAGTTTGTGTGGTATTCAAATAAATAAAAAATACATATGTGGAAAGGACACTGGATACAGCAAACTCCGACTTCCTGTATTTAAGCCAAAGAATGTATTTATGATAGTGGCCTGTTTGAGATTGTGCCAGGTTATCTGTTACCTATGTTTTTTCGTATTCTACTGATAAAGCTGGAGTACAAACAGCCTGACATGATCTCTAGTGTGGCTCACTCATTCCGACTATTCTTCCTCCCTGTGCTTATGACAGCTGTTCTCTCAAACCATTCAGCTTTCTCTTGCCATGGTTCCTGGACTGTCAAAGCCTAGACAGGAACTCCTATGCAGCCAACCAGCCAACTGATGGATCAATGGATTCATATCAAGCCCTTAATGAGAGGAAGGCATTTTGTTAGAAATTGTAAGATTATCAAAAGGGGGAGGGGAGAAACCATTCAAATCCAAAACCACATATAGCTCTGAAAGGAGAGGAAATACGCACATCTTTCCCTGTGATGAAACGCACGGAGTGATTGTCACTAGAGGGCACACAGCAGAAGAACAAAGCATGAGGTCCACTGGGAAAGGTTAAGGCCATTTCTATAGAGAAGATGGATTTTGAAACCCCTCTTGGTCGATGTAGAACCATTGCAGAGAAATGGGAGAATTAGCATTCTTGGCAGAGTGGGACAGAAGCTAAGGCCGAGCAGAAAATCACCAAGAGTGGATGGAAGACTTTTTTGGCTGGAAAATAGGGCTGGAATTTGGAAGGGTCATAGAAGCCAGATGGGGAATGTTGGACCATGAAAAGTAGCTTGGTTTCCAGTTGATCGAAGACTAGAAACCCCAGAGACCCTGAAGGGACGGTAGGAGTTTTGCCTGTTCCCAGTACCAGGCCCCTGTCACTAGTTGCAGCTCCCCATAGATTTATGGCCATCAGTAAGGGCAACACCCCAAGCCTTTCCACATGCAGAGGACATGACATATGGTCCTGAGGGCTCAAGACCTGGAGGACTTAGCCAATAAGCTTTCCTTCCCAGACATTCCTCCCTGCAAAAGGTATTTAACCTCAGGCCCACCCTGAGAAGAAGCAGGGTATGGTTTTACTCATCCACTTTCTGCCGTGACAATAAACACCTTAAAACCATGGACTGTCTGTTTTCATCTGGCTCCACCGTGGGAAGCAATGGAGAAGGCCTTCACCTATAGAGCCAGCTTCTAATCTCCCATAGAAGGCCTCTCTGAGCTCCCAGCCATGACTACCACCAGCCCAAGCCCAAGCCCAAGCTTACAGCTGTCAAGCCAAAGACTCTTCCCTCCGGACCAGCTGGAGCCCCCTTTCCCATTCTGGCCCCAGGCCAGATTCAGCCCACGGGTCCCCACTTCATTCTCAGCTCTTCAGTGGCTTTTAGCAGTGCCTGAGAACCAGATGTCCCTGGCCTCCTTGCAGGCTGAGGGGCCTCCAAGCCAGCTCCAGCTGTCTCAAATCTCAAACTGCACTTTCCCACCCCTGGAGCGGTGTCCTGGGGCATCACTATGGCCCAAGACCTGCCCAAGGATGGAGCAGGGGGTCTGCAATCATAAGCTAGGGTGGGAGATGTATATGACCCTCTTGGTGAAGTGGGTAGGTCTAGAAAGAGCCAGCACACACACACACACACACGAATGCACCACAGTGGGGAGGAGACAGACACACAGACTCACAGACTCTCAGCTCCTATGTTTGAACATATAACCTCCAACTGTTTGAGGTGACTATAACAGTGGTTTTCAACCTGTGGGTCAAGACCCTTCTGGCGAATGAGATGACCTAAGACCATCAGAAAACATAGATATTTGCTTTATGATTCATAACAGTACCAAAATTACAGTAATAAAGTAGCAACAAAAATAATTTTATGGCTGGGGGTCACCACAACATGAGAGGCTGTATGAGGAAGGTTGGAATCAATGCACAGAACCTTTAAGACATGAGGGTTGGCTGGGTGGAAGAAGGTCACCATGAACTCTGCCGCACCTTCCCGGCTGTATGAACCCTATTCACACCGTGAGCCCAGATCACCTTTCACCTCTTCAGCCGTCTCTGCCAATTATTTCATCACAGCAGCGAGCACAGCAATTGCTGTAGATGGTTAATTTTAGGTTCCACGTGACTAGGCTAGGAAATATCTGGAAATCAGGAATCTCTCTGTGTAGGGTAGAGATGTGGAGGTGTCTCCAGAGGAGGTTGCCGTCTGAGTTTGAATAGTCAAAAACGGGAGGACAGACCTACAGTGTAGGTAGACACACGGAGTGCAAACACTGAAGGTGAGCTGATACATTACACGGATGCCCGAGACCTGCTCATCTCTGCCGTGGCTATCAGAACCCAAGCTCGCCAGCCTTTGGGCTTCAGTAGTTAGTTATTCTTGAGGACCCTTTTGCAGGTACTTAGTTAGACTTTAGGCTTTAAACTAAGAGTAACACTTTTCCTTTCCCTTCTTTGGATACTTTTGGGCTTGGACTGAGTCATGCTACCAGCATCCCAGGAAGTGAGCCTGCAGGGGACCTCTCAGCCGCCTCCCCCAACCCCAACTGCACTAGTCAATTCCTTAAAAAGCTTCCTTTCGAAATATCTACCTGTGTGGCCCTGGCTAGAGCACACACTTTCAGAGTCTGCGAGCTCCAGGCTATGCTTTGCTGGTTAGACACAGATACTTTGTTTTTTTGTTTTTTTTGTTTTTTTTTTTTTTGAGACAGATTTCTCTGTGTAGCCTTGGCTGCCCTGAAACTTGCTCTGTAGACCAGGCTGGCCTCAAACTCACAGAGATCTGTCCACCTCTACCTCCCGAGTGCTGGGGTTAAAGGTGTGCACTGCCATCACTTGGATGGCATTGATACTCTCTCATGGGGAGTGAGACTGGGGAACTTGTGCCTCAGAACAAGGTGAGTGCTACATGTATCCAGGAGCCAGACAGGTGGAGGTAGTGCAGTCCTGGGAAGGGCAGGAGAAGATAACCCAAGAGCTGACTGAGTAGTGGCCTCAAAGCCCTACTACAAAAAAAGAACCGGGGTAGGGAGTGGGGGTGGGGGTGGGGAAAGGAATGAGGAACACAGGCCTCAGAGTCAAGGAGACTGGTTGAATCCAAGACTGTTTTATCTGCTGTGTAAGCTTGGGCAAGCCACTTAACATCTCTGGGCCCTCAGTTTTCCATGACTAAAACGGAGCATAATACCTATTTCCTGGAGTTATTACAAGGACTGTAAATAATGCATGAGCAGTGCCTGGCACTTTGGGACATTCCGTAAAGGAGAACTGCTGTCATTATCCACGTCATCTTTGTCATTTGTATTGAACCATAGGGATGGCACTGGCTCGGAGACGGACGATGATGAAGAAGCCACAGGAACATTGCTGAGAACAGGGAAGCTGGGGGGGGGGTGAAGCCGGGCCTCTCCAGAAGGGATCGTAGATGCCATTGCATAAATCTTTTGGAATTGTCAGCCTCCGTGCCTTTTCTCATCCTTGGTGACACAAATACTTGTATCATTGCCTTCTCCAACATTAAAACAAAACAAACAAGCGAGACAAAAAATGGAATCTCAGGTTTCTGTGAAACCAGCCACATGGCTGACTGCCCCAGCTTATCCCTTCATCTTTTCTGTGGAGAAGTGGAGAAGCCGTCATTGGAGGTCAGGGACACATAGCACCCGCCCCGAGCTTCACAGTCTTCTCCGTGGTCTGAGGACAGAACTCATTAGCTAAGTGGGGTCAAGCCCAGGAGAGTTAATGCTGACAGGGGATGTGGGGGTGCGGGGTACAGGTGCCTCTGAGGACAATACGTGACTGACCCTGTCTGGTGTTAGGGATGGCTTCTGGGGGATAGTACACTAAGGTCACAACCTTCTGTGGTCCCCGTGGAGTCATTATCAGTATGTCCCCAGATGAGGAGGTTGACGAGAGCCTTCCAGCTTCCAACTGGTGTAGCTGGCCTACTCCTTTGATGTTTAATTGACCTTATTATTAGTGCCCAATCCAATAATATCCACGTGCATTGTCATCCACGTTAGTAACATCCGCATGGTATTAAGCCTTCACTCAGTGCTAGGCTAATGATAAGCTGAAACGCTGCTCTGTTGAGCCCCTCCCCCAATCCTATGCAGTCCTATTGCTTGCTCTGTTTTAATAGAAGTTCAGTGAGGCCCAGAAACTTGTCTCAAGTCACATAGCTGATAAAACTCGGGTGCCAGGCCAGAAACTTGGGTTTTGCTGAATCAAGAGCTTCAGCTGTGACATAGATGCTAGCTGTTCTTCCTGAGCTTTTCCACGTATGCAGGCCACCAGGAACTCTCTTAGAATGAAGGCTTTGATTCAGTACATCCAGATGCAGACTGAGGCGCAGCTTTTCTAATGATTTACAAGGCCTGCAGGATGCCGATGACCCATGCATGGCCCGTACTTGGAGTAGCGAGGGACCTGTCTGGTAGGTTTGGTCCACAGTAATTGGTAGGCTTCTCTTTAAAGACTGGTTTGGTCTTTTAGACAAAAGGGTTTTTTTTTTTTAAACCACTTATGGTGTGTAGGAACGTAGTTCAGTGGTAGGATACTTGCCTAGGGTTGGAAGGTACCGGACCCCAAGCACAGAGGAAGGAGAAGGAGACGAAGGAGGGAGAGGAGGAGGAGGAAGAGGAGGAGGAGGAGGAGGAGGAGAAGGAGAAGCAGGTATTTATAAATCGTGGATTCTAGTTCCGCACTGAGTAACAAATTACCGCAAATTTAGCACCTTCAATAACACCCATGTATTTTTCTCACAGTTTTTCCACAAAAACCATGGCAACCCAGAGACCCAGCTCTCTGCTCTATGTTCTCAAAGGCTGAATGAAAGTGTCAGCCAGCTTCCCTCTATCTCTGTCTGTCTCTGTCTCTCTGTCTCTCTGTCTTCTCTGTCTCTCTGTGTCTCTGTCTCTCTCTCTCTCTCTGTGTCTCTGTCTCTGTCTCTCTCTCTCTCTCTCTCTCTCTCTCTCTCTCTCTCTCTCTCTCTCTCTCTCTCTCTCTGTATGTGTGTTAGACAGCCTCAGATTGGCCTCAAACTCAGGACCCTCCTGCCTCTGCCTCCCAAGTGACAGAAACACAGATGTGTGTCAACCTCTTTGGCTGTGTTCTCTCTGGAACCTTTGTCCAAATTTCTTCAGACTGTCCCAAATTCAGTGCCATGCTGGTATCAAGGAGTACTTCCTGGCAGATGCTCCACCATGGAGTACCCATTCTTAGTTCCTAGCCTGGCCTATTTCTTGTCATGTTTCTTCTAGCTTTTATATGGAGACTATTTCTTCTGTTGAATTCCAGTCTTGGTTAGGTCAAGTCCGTCCAGTCCCCCACCCCCATGTTAACACATTTGAGAACTCTTTATGTGTGTCTCTTCTCAACAGACGGCATGGTGGTATTTGACTGAATGCTTGCAAGAGGCTCCTGAGCTGCCAAGCAAGGTATCTCAGCCTCTCCCAGAATCCTTTTAGTTGAACTGCTGCCCATTGATCGGTATTGTTCGAGTTGTAGAAATGGAGACTATATGAGCTGACCTACTTCTGTTTCTTGTACATTCATTTGCTGTAAGCCAAGTCTTCAGTGTACAATTTACCAGCCGTGGTTTCACGTGGTTTCAAAATAAAACCAGACTGCCAATTTCCAGCAAATCCAGTTGTGCCCCCCCTTTTTTTTTGGTTGTATAAACTGAAAGTGTAAAACTGCAACTGATCCATAGGTCATTTTGGGGCTCTTCATGGAATCATTAGTGAGGTCCTTGGAAAGAGTGTCCAGATGTGGGCATGTTCAAAAGAAGCCCGTTCTTTATACTCACAGATGCTCACAAATAACCTCACACACTGGGGCTTGAGTTCTGAAGAGAGAGAGCTTGTGATACCCTAATGTTGGGTACTGAACTAAGATGAGAAGAATGAAGTCCATCTCTTCTGACTTGTAACCCTTTTTCTTCCAGTGCACCCCATGGTAATGTGCTTTTTAAAAGAGCCCAGTGTGACCCAGGTGGTGGTGGTCTATGCCTTAATGCAACACTCAGGAAGATCTCTGTGAGTTTGAGGCCAGCCTGGTCTACAGAGTGAGTTCTCGGACAGCTAGGGCTACACAGAGAAACCCTGTCTCAAAACAAACCAAGAATAAATCAATAGTCCTCAGTAGTTCCTCCAGTCCCTGGATTCTAAGAGAAGTCAGAGAAAGAAGTCTGGGAATCTGAGGCCGTGGAGGAAGGGAAACCCTCCCAGGAATTTTTATATTTGAAGAGAATTCTTTTCTGCCAGTCAGAGCCAAGAGAGAATCAATACACTCTCCATGGCACTGCTGGGTTTTTAGAAGGGAGGCGATGTTAGTCCACTTACATTGTAACAGAGCATTATAAACAACAGAAATTTATCTCTTATAGTTCTGGTGCTGAGACATCTAAGATCAAATTGCCAGTAAATACAGCATCTGGCAAGGGTCTAACTCCTGAGTGAGCAAATGACTCTTTTCACATGTGCAGAGGGCAGTAGAACTTGCTGGGTCGTTTTCATAAGCACAATAATCTCATGAAGGACATTATAATCAGCATCGCGTCAAAAGGCCAAACTCTGACTACTGTCACATTTAGAATTCAATTTCAACATATGAATTAGGGCAGACTGGCATCCAGCCCATTGTCATGGTCTGTCAGTTGGTAGAGCTAAGTAGCATACAATACTGGTTATAGTAGCTCAATACCATCTTCTTTCTCACTTGCATTCTCTTTTAAAACCACTTTTTATTTATTCTTTGATGATTTCATACATATCATACATATATTAGCATGAATGAGAAATGTCCCTGATAGGCTTAGACATTGAAACACTTGGTCCCAAACTTGTTTGGGGAGGTTTTTGTGGGGCAGTGTTGTGGGAAGAAGTACATCACTGCTTTGAAATTGCCACTTCCAGGTTTTTTTCCTCTGCTTTCTGCTTGTGTTTGAAGAGGTGAGCTCTTTCACCTCTCCGGCCGCTAAGCCTGTCACTTGCTACCATGTTTCCCTGCGATGACGGAATCTCATGCCTCTGGAATTATGAGGCCCAAGTAAATCATGGTGTTTCATCATAGCAACAGAAAAATAGCTAACACACACACACACACACACACACACACACACACACACACCCCTCACTATATCTTGATAATATCCATCCAATCTCTTTCCAGTAATCCCCAGACATCTCCCACCTTTGTGTCTTCTGAGACTCCTCTCTCTCCCAGTGGCCACCGATCGCCGATAGCTCTTCAGCTAGAGGTGGAACCTCGTAAGCCCCTCCAGCCCTGTTCCCGTGCTGGGTTTATTGAGTGGTTTGACCGTGTGCAGACGACTGCAGCTGCTGTGAGCTCATGAATGTAGCAGCCGTGTCACATCCAGAAGACAGCATTCTGTAGCACTTTACATGCCTTCCGGCTCTTACATTTTCTTCACTTCTTCTGCAATGTTCCCTAAACTCCATGGGGTTGGTAGATGTCACCGCTCCCTGTCACTATCCTCAGCGCATGACCAGTTATGAGTCTCTATATTAACTGTCACCCACTGTAAAAAGGTGCTTCTCTGGTCAGGTTTGAGAATGACACAGACCTGTTGCAGGATATTTGATTACACTGTGAACCTCGAGATTGTATTATTTACTGAAGAAAAAAAAAAAACCTGTTTCTAGTTGTGGTGTGGCTCAGCCTTTAGCACCCAACTTTAATCCCTTTGTCTGGAATACAGACCCGCCCTTAGTACACACCGTTAGTCTCAAACAATGAAGGGAAAGTTAGTTTGTAGAAGGAAGCACCCATGTTTGAGAGTGATGTCCAATTGAGTGGCTGACAAAGTGGCAGACCAGAGAAAGATTTGACAGAATAGGATCTGCCCAACTCTGGTGAGAAGAGAGGGGAAGGATAGACTACACAAGAGGGAGCAGTGAAGAAGGAGAGAAGGAGGCCGTTTTACTGGGACAGTTATAGAGAGACAGGTAGACAGAGGTGAAGACAGAATGAGCCAGGGAATGAGAAAGAGCCAGAAGATTAGAACAGATCACCAGAGTTAGTATGAGGTCAATCAGAGCGAATCAGTCAGAGGCTGAGAGAGAAGACAGACTGAGTCAGTCAGCTTGGAGAAAAGTTTGAGCCGGAGCAGTTAAGTTGAATCATCCAGCCAGAGATCAGAAAGGACAACAAAGGGATGAGCTCATTCAGCAGCGAGTCTCGGAGGCTGACAACATTCCAGACCTAGATTAGATTGTATGGAGGCTAGAAGCTTCCAGGTCTGGGCCTAGGTTAGCACACAGAAGCATCTTGGAGACAACAATTACATCAAGTGAATAAAAGTTGCTGTTACACAGATCCATGGGGATAAACATAGACACTTAGGAGGCAATTTGACAACATGGTTCTTCTGAGAGACCAGATCTTGGGTTCAGACTCCATCTTAGAGAACCTGACTTAAAGTTGAACTCGAGTGAACTAGAGCTGTGTGTCAGGCTGGAAATCCCCTTATTTGCTTAACACTTCCTATAAGACCTTGTCTGGCTGCGAGCTTGGGCTTCACCCCTCATTTTGCTGTGTCAGAGACGGTGGTGTGGCCAAGCTTGAGCTTGAGTAAAGACCCTGATACGATGGCATTGGACCTGGTTCCTTGGTAGTCTTTTGGGGCTCACCAAACAGACACAACAGTTCCCCCTAGGGCCTATGCTCTATGGCTTTGGCCCAGGTTTATAACATTAGAATTCCTGCAATGTAGCTGGCTTTAAATCCAACCAGAAAGCAGTTGTTTACCTCTGTGGCCGTCATGCCAGTACTGTACCTGTGACCTTACCTGGAAGGGCAGGACTGTGGCATGTAGGGGCCCACTTCTGGGTAAGACTGCTGACTTTTCTCCCTGAGCAGCCTGGGTTGCACCTTTCAGCTCTATAGCCAGCAGGGAGGAAGTTTCCCTTTCAGTTCTAACTGGATTTCTCTGTGTCCTACAACCAGAGTGAGCTGTGTCTTCAGCAAGGCAGTCTTCCTGCCTAATTATGGTGGGCAAGCCAGAGCAGTGGCAATAGCTTACGTTGTTTGAGGGTCCTCTGGGGTCTCTGTGATTAATGACTCATAGGTTATCCTACATTTGATACTAAGATTTTAGTTTAATTTCCCCATGTCTTCTGGGAAAAGCATCTACCGCCCATGTAGAGTACAAGAGGTTCAGATGCCTCCTTCTAAAAAATATTGTTTTAAAATCAGCTTACACAGTAGTGGGTTTCCTTCCATAAGGCCTTCTCATATTTTATTAGTTGTAATCAGCCACTCCATGCCCGCCTGACCTCCTCATCTTTTCCATGCTCCTGCCAGTATACACAGTTTTGTTTGTATCTCTAAAGTTCTATATCGAGATTATGACACAGGGGGGAAAAATCACAGTCGTCTTAGCCTCTCGCTACATAGAGTACAGTGAAATCATTAAGGTAATAAAAGTCAAGAGTCCATTGCAACTTGGAGGTGTAGGTATTGTAGTATGCAGGGGGATTGCTTGCAGTGTTGCTTCCTCCAGAACTTACAGGCACAGCTAAGGTGACTGCCCTTCATGATAATTTTTTTTTTGCCAATACAAACAAGCTCTGCTTTGCATTTTTAGTCCCCGGCATCATTTTTGAAATATGAATCACACAAAGCTGCACATCGCTGCTCTGCCTGCAGAGACTTGCCTTATTGCCCTCCTATTTTAGCATCAATAAAATGATGCTGTCATTCCAGCTTGGGGCATTTTGATGTTCTAGACAGAGCTAGCTAATCACACTGTCCCCCTTTCTTTTCCATCCCCCTTCCTGTGTGTGTGTGTGTGTGTGTGTGTGTGTGTGTGTGTAGTGCTGCACTTGTTCAGTCTTTCTGGGTGTACAAAGAGAATTGTCTCAGCCTTTCGATGGATAAGTGCATTTTGATGGTATCTGATTACTAAGCTGAAACTTTCTATAAAGACATCATGGCAATTTACTGACAGAGAATTCCTCACCAAAGGCATCATTAGCAAATGCCCTATGCCAGTAAGTTCTAAATAGAAGCATGATTGTAGGGTAGTAAAGTTGAGACTAGGAACAAAATAAGATGGTTTGTGTGAATGATCTGTAGGAACCTCTATGATTAAAAAAAAAAAATCCCAAGCTACACTTTGGGAGTGCTTGAAAATGATGCCAAATGGCTGAAACAGAAGGGTACTCACTCTGGAAGGGACGGATGCTCATTTGTGAATATGGGCATGCGTGCCTGCTGCTTCTCTACATCAGGAGGAATATTTTGCAAAATCTCAGAACGAAAGCTCAGGTGGCCGGCAGAATGGAAAGGACTCAGAGACCTGCCAGAAACCAGGAGCAAGGCAGGCGTTCCCAGAAGGTCTTGGCAGGCAGAGGAACAGGCTAGCTCCCAGTGCCAGCCACAGTGAGAGATGAACTGTGCTGGGTGGAGCCCAGTTGGCCCAGTGCTGAGGTCTGGGTAGCACTGAAATCCACATTGGCAGCTCTGAGGGTGGTGGGGGCTGGGGAGTGGGGTCCTCTCACCTGGAGGGTGAGGTTCAGGGCAGAACTGGGGTTGTTAAGAAGATTAAATGGTTTGAGAACCTAACACCCAGGCTGTTGGGGAGTTGGTCTTTAGGCATTAGGATGATTTTAGGAACCAGGGAACAGGTTTAGATAGGTCTATATAGCAAGCAAGGCTGACTTGGTGCTATTCTTTAAGAATCCTTAATTTATTTTAATTCAAATTTTAATTATTGTTTTATTTAAGTGATTTATTAACAAATTATTCTATTATTCTATATTCTTATAATTATATTATTATAATAAGTGATTTATTAATGAAATAATCTAATTAATTAAGTTAAGGATCCTTAAATTCTCCCAGGCTATAGATACACTCCTGGGTCTGCAAGGCACCCAACTAGACTAATCGCCAAATTCTAGAACTAGGCAGCTGACTCTAAGCAGCTTAGAGTGTTGATCCTGTCCTCAAAGAGTTTATAATCTACCTGAAAAGAAAAGATCAGGACATGTGAGACAGAGAGAAGTATCTGTATAGCTTCATTGTGGTATTGTGTTACATAGAAGTTGCAGATGTTAAAAAATAAAGGAAGGAAGGAAGGGGCTGGAGAGAAAGGCCCTTAGAGAAGAACGCAGGATTAGCATGTACAAGGCCTTAAATTCAATCCCTAGCACTAAAGGGGGGTTTCGGGGAGGGAAGCATATGCTAGGAAAATCAAGGAAGGCCTCATGGAAGAGGAGGTCAGGAAGCTAGTTTGGGTTCTTTAAGCTAAGAGTATGTTCTGAGCATGCGTGAAAGATGCTTTCATGGAGAAAGAAAGTAAAGTTGCACTGAATTCTTCAGTATTCTGCTATTTAAGCAGGATTGAGTGTCTCCTTCCCTCCAAGGACTGGGAGGGTGGAAGGAGTGAGCCCTTAGAAAGGAGAGGAAATGGAGTCAGCTTGATAAGAGTCCGGTGGTTAGGGAGAGCGAAGAGGAAGTTCCCAGCATCTTTCCCTGTGGTTAAGAGTAGTTTTCAGTCCCTGGATAATCTGGTCTTGATTTAGAATACAGTTTCAAGTCCTCTCGGGGGTGGGGGTGGGGGTGGGGTGGGATGACATTTTCCTCTCTGTGCTCATTGCTAGTTCTTCTCACTCAGCACACCCATGTCATCTTTTTGTCCTACTTCTTTAGTGACTAGAATTGAATAGAACATTCCCCTTAATGAAAACCCTGGGGCCTTAGTCAATCCCCTCCCCCATATGTGACATAACCTGACACATTCTGTTCCAGCAGCTCCAGGGCCTACCTCTGACAGCACAGGTCACCTGCTTCCCTTAGTCAGGGTGCATGTCACTATCACGGTGATTACTCTGTATCCAGGAGGATGAGCCAACTCAGCATATTTCTCTACCTCCCTGACTTTTATTGCAGAAAGGGGTGAGGGGGAGTTTGAACTTGCTTCATTAACCTTGACAGTCTGCTGTTGTTTAAGGAACCCCTAATAGTTAATGTCAGATCCCAGGCTCCTCCTGGCCTATGATGCTGAGAAAGGAAGTAGTGTCACAGTCTTGGCTCTTAGCCGTGGTTTTTATTCGGCAGGAGCTGAGAGAAACCCGAGTAGGGCTAAGCCCTTTCTTTCAGTGGCAGCTTAAGTAGACCTGACATTTGGGTTGGAAAAGACTAGCATTGGAAAAGACTAGCACTGTCTCAGTTTCCAGAAAAGACAAGTTTGACATTAAAAAAAAAAAATAGTAGTGGATGTGTGGCGCACCTGAGGTCCTTTCCTCCCAGCACCCTCTGGGGCATCATCCCTGTAGACTTAGAAGTTGTGTGAGGTGATGGTAATGGCGGCAAATGACAGGTGTCTGGCAATGTATAGTCTATTGCTTCTGACCACTTTAAATCCCCTCCCCCAGATAAGAAATTGCCTTATTATGCATCCCAGAGGTGAAAGATGCCTCTCACTAAACAATAGTCCAAGAATTGAACCCTGTCCACGAGCAGGCTCCGACCCTTCCCAAGCAACTAGATTCTCTTACATTGTTTGCCACCTCTTTGCAGACGTGTTACATAATTCGCAATTGCTAACAAACAACTTAGATTTGATTGAGCTACACGTTAGAATCATAAGTTGGGGCAGGTCTTTCCTACAGCAGGGAGACTGGGTTAGACTGCAGTAAGCGCCTGGGAGAAATACATCTAGCAATTTCATCTGTACCATAACACTGAAAGGCCATGGATGGTGGAAGCAGTAGTGGCTGTCGTGATCACAGGTTACTGTCTTCCCTTACTTTGCTGTGAAATACCAGACTCCATTAGTTTGGATCTGACTCGTAGTCGAGTGTGTTAGTTGTGTGAATGACATCCATTTTGAATGTCTCCAAGAGGCAACAGTGCAGAATGTGGCTCATGTAGGCTTCCAGATGGGCCTGACTCTACTAGTACATAGCTCAGTTCCTAATGTTTAACATTCATTTAATATATTTAATATTCATCCTTAGCACATAGTACTGAATGAGTTTTTGCTTGCAATGCAATATATATGGTCAACTCTTGCTGTTGTTCAAGCTGATGACAGACTACGGAGGGTCTCTCATTTCAGCATCCAAGTAGCTGAGACTAGAGATTAACCCTAACCACTCCAGCCAACTCTCCATTCTTGTATGTATGTACATAAGGTTAAAACCAGCATGAGCCTGACACAGTGGCACATGTCTTTTATCCCAGTACTCAGGAGGCAAAGGCAGGTGGATCTCTTAATTTGAGGCCAGTCTGGTCTACAGAGTGAGTTCCAGGACAGCCAGAGTTACACAGAGAAACCCTATCTCGAAAAACCCAAACCAAACCAAACAAACAAAAAACCCAAAACAAAACCAACCAAAAAAACAACCCCCCCAGAACCCCCCAAAAACTCCCCAAAAAACCAAACCAAACAAAAAAAAACCCGCAAAATTATTGTGCTATGCTGTGAAAAATTCTCTCTCTCTCTCTCTCTCTCTCTCTCTCTCTCTCTCTCTCTCTCT
>NW_021605140.1:2281164-2312235 GCF_004785775.1 Grammomys surdaster | reverse complement strand
TCTCTCTCTCTCTCTCTCTCTCTCTCTCTCTCTCTCTCTCTCTCTCTCTCTCTGCACTGTTATTGCACAAATTCTGTAAAAACATTCTTAAACAATTCCTGTCTAGTCCCAAAAGTTCAGAGGTAGAATTAGCATGACAGAAACCCTGAAATCCTTCCCCTAGCTGGTCTACAAAGAAGCATCGTTGCTTTTCTGTTAGGTTTAAAGGGGTGCACTTTAAGGGTTGCAGACACAGCTGTGGTGGAACTCTTGCCCAGCATGCACAAGGTCCTGAGTCAGATCCCCAGCACAGCTAAGGGAAAGATTAGAAAAGGGTATGTTTTATGTAAGAACGCAGGATGAGTACCCACTGAGTAAAGGTCTCTCTCTGCACCAGAGGTTTCTGTCTGGGGAGGGAAAGGGAAGCATATTTTTGCCCCTGTCCTTGTGAGGATGCTCAAAAATGACAAAAGATGTTTAAAAAAATGTTTGTGCATGTGTATGCACGTGTGTGTGTGCATCTGTCTGTTTTCTGTGTGTCTGTGTCAGACTGTCTGTGTGCTTGACACCCTAAAGCTAAAGTTACAGGTATTTCTGAGTCACTTGACTTGGGTGCTGGGAACCAAACTCCTGTCTTCTGCAAGAGCAACAAGTGCTCGTAATGGCTGGGCCATTCTTGAGTCCTCTGAAAGATAACTGATGACTGAGGTGGGCTCAGCCATTAAGAGCACTTCCTGTTCTTGCAGAGGACCTGAATTCAGTTTCCGATATACCTGTTGGGTAGCTCACAACCACCTATAACTCTAGCTCCAGGGGACCTGGCACCCTCTTCTGGCCTCCTTGGGCACTCCCCTCCACCCACATACAGCATACACAGATACATGCATATGAATAAAAATAGTTCTTTTTGAAAAATAGTGAAACCTTTATTTTAAAAGGTATTTGTAGCCTGGCAGTGGTGGCGTATGCCTTTAATCCCAGCACTTGGGAGCCAGAGGCAGGTGGATTTCTGAGTTCGAGGCCAGCCTGGTCTACGAGTGAGTACCAGGACAGCCAGGGCTACACAGAGAAACCCTGTCTCAAAAAACTGAAAAAAGAAAAAAGAAGGCGTTTGTTTTTCACAGAGGGTCTGGTGTGCTGGTGTGTCCTAGCATCTTGTAGGAAGGGTCCAGAGGGGCTGCTAAACAACCCACAAGACAGTCGCCTTTCCTCAACACTGAATCATTTGGCCCCAAATGACATTAGAGTTGAAGCTGAGAAACTGTCCTATGCTGACACTAAAATGTATGTCTGCAGGCTCAATCACAGAAGAGACGGGGCTGTTATTATAACCCAGACATCCCCAAGTCCTTCTGCTTTTGGGAGTCAGTTCTTCTGGAGCCCGCAGGCCTGGGTAAACAATCAGTGCCCACGGCAGTGGCTCACAGCGACTTGCTTTAATGGTGGCCTGGATGCTCTGTTTGCCATATCCACTGCTCCTGCCTGTTCTCTGCTGTTGCTTTCAGTGTCTGTATCTGCCCCGCCTTCCCAGACCACTCTGTTCCTAACTTGGGGAGCAGTTCTCTTTCCTCCTACCGGAAGACCATCTCTCTACATGTCCTTATTGTGGGGTGCATAGTTTGCATTGACAGTCCCGGGTTATTTTCCAATTGATTCCATCTTGGTCACCACGGGAAGGATTTAGCTGTCCCTTCAAGCTGCCAGAATTCCTCACTCCATCCTCTTTGTCAGATTCTTCAGCTAAAACTTTTATCCACTCAAGTGCTTGCCCTTCCTTATACAAGGCAGTGTATCCTTCTCTTTCCTTGCCCTGGGTGGGGTGGGAATGGGGTTACTTACAGAGGAACGCCAACATGTTTGCCCAGACAAACGCCAGCAATCACAACACAAGACAGAAGCCATATCCCACCTGGTGAAGTGTTGTCCTTCCAAGGGCAAATTGGACCACTACAGTAGATTTCCATAGAACTTCTTTTCTTCTCAACACATTGAGGGGAAATAATGTGTGTAGCTGTTCGGAGCTATGAGTGTGGCGTTAGACGGCCCGAAACGTCAATCCTCCTTCTTTCTCTCTTATCTGTTATCCATATTCTGGCAGATACAGTATGAATCTCGACTGTTCCAGAGGTCCACATGTTAGAGCCTGGTCCCCAGGGCAGTGTGACATTGGAAAGTCAGGAGTCTTTAAAAGGTGGGGCCCATGGGAGAGCGCTAGTTGTTGGAGGTGTTTTTTGAGGGAGTAGTAGGGTCCTGGCCCTCTCCTGACTCTCTTTTGAGCTGAGCAGTTTTGCTGTCGTCCATGGTTACCCCAACACCCTTTCTTCCCCCTCAACCCCAGCTTGTGCTGATTTACTCTATAGTCAGTCTCAAAGTACCCAGGCCAACTAGATACTTTAAAACTGTGGCCAGAAAACAAAACAAGTCATCTTTTTTCTTTGTAAGTTAATTTTTTCAGGTATTTGGCCAAGGCAAACCTTTTACTCTTTAGAAATCAATTACCTCAAGTCTTTATTAGAGTAATAGAACCCTAAGCTAGTGCGTGGCCTGAAGCGAGTTACCTCACCTCCTGGTTCTTCAGATCCTTCACTATTACAGCAAGGAGGTAGAAGAACTCCCTTCACAGAGTTGGTGAGAGGCGTGAAGAACAGTAACCCATGTGAGGGGCTTTTAGTTCAGAGGCTGACGTTTGGTGCTTGCTCCACAAACAGTATTAAAGGGTGGGACATACCAAGAGACTGCTCACAGGAAAATGAGCATGCAGTGGACCCGTCCCGACAGGAGGGGAGGCTTGAGCACCTTAGGCTACAGGGATTCTAAGCAGACAAAACGTTTCTGCCCTTAAAGAATTCTTGCCTTCTGGGAAAGACAGAAAGTAAACAAATAATTGTAATGGAATGTGACAGTCCCACGGAAGTCTGCTCATACTTGTCAAAAGGTTTTACTCAGCGGAGACTATGACATCCAGTTGCTGTGGATAAAGATCAGCTTCCGTCCCGCTAGAGACGGATAATGCACATTATAGTCTCATAGCGAACGGGAGTTACATAAGTGGTCCCTGGTATTTGGATTTGCCTAGTCCCGCTGCCAGGGTTCACAGCTTACAGACTTAAAATGGGTCTCTGTTCTGGCTTTTATACAACTGGGCTCTTCTCTCTGGGGAGGTCTTGGAAACAGTTTTGCATCCCTAGATGGGATTAGAATAATGTCTCGCCAACATGAACAAGTCTGAATGTGAGTTGAACAATGGACAGCCAAACTGGACAGGAAAAAGCCCATGAGGCCTCAACCCTATATGGAGAACTGTAGACAACTGAGGAGAGCTGGGAGTGGGAGAGGTGGTGTTCCCCTGAGAAGAGCACACCGATTAGTTGTCTAGTGTCAGTCAGTCCTAAAAAGCATACGTGCAAGTGACATTCTACAGAGGGCACAGGTTTTAGACATGTGTGCAATGAAAATTACTGAAGAGAGAGGCCGTGGAGTTGAAGAGTGGGGAGGGTATGGAGGAGGGTTTAGAGGGAAGAAATGACAGAGGGAAATGCAATTATATTATTACCTCAAAAAGATCTTCTGGAGTTGGTAGCTACTAGACGCAGAGGACAGTGTGTGTGCTGGGGGTGGCAGGGGACATGCTGGTGGATGGGTACTAGTTACAGCTAGACATATCTGGGTTTGGTAGTGCCCATATGAGCGACTACGATAACAGTAAGCTATATGTTTCAAAACTGTAAGAGAGGAACTTCACTATAAAGCAATGAGGAATGTTTGAGGAGATGGCTGTGTTTAATCTGATTTAGACATTACACAATATGCTTATATACCAAAACATCACAATATGCTGGACATGGTGGCACACACCTTTGGTCTCAGCACACAGGGAGGCAGAGGCAGGAGAATCACTGAGTTTGGAATCCCTATGAGTTCAAGGCCAGCCTGGTCTACATAGTGAGACCCTGTCTCCAAAAAAAAAAAAAAGTCATAATACCACATTAATGTGTATATATTTTTTTATGTTTTAATGTATCAGCTAAATACATAAAAATACAAAAGACCTTATTATTAAAATTAAGCTTAGAAAAGAAATCTATGAACAGAGTCACAAGACAAATCATAAACTGGATGGATATTTGGAGCCGTCCTGCAGGCCAGAGCCCCAAATATCAGAAAGCAAAAGGATAATTCAGTAGGAAAGGAGGCAGGGCTCTGAACAGGCAGGGCCTGAGGGAGGAGGGCAAATGGCATCTTGGTGCATGGAAACATCTCAGCCTTACTCACAAGAGGAAACATTTAAATTAGAGATATCAGATTTTGATGATCAAATTATTGAAGATCCAAAAATCTGACAAGCTTTGTTGACAATGGCTCTGGAATGAGTATTTTCAAAGCCTGCCAATGGGCGCAGACTCTGTTTCAGAAGCTGGAGAAAGCTGGCGTTGACTGTACTCTGAAGGATTTATACATCCTCAAAGTCTCACAAGTCACCAAATTAGATACTTACAATGTTATAGTTTGAGTCTGTACTGTCCCTCACCCCTACAGCTCAGGCTTTGAACATTTAGTCTCCCAACTGGTGGTGCTAATGGAACTTTTGATGCCTGAAGTATAGCCACAGGTGGGCTGGCCTTTGAAGGCCTCAGGTTTTCTATTTCTCAGTTTTCTGATCTGCTAACATGAGGAGCCTTCACCACACCCTCCTGCCATTCCTTCATTGCTGTGACAGACTAGAACCATGAACCAAAATAATACAGACTTCCTCTTTGGAGCTGCTTGTCATATATACATCAGAGCAACAAGCAAAGTAACTGATGTGTCCAATGTTATTCATTACATCAGTGTGTGTGTGTGTGTGTGTGTGTGTGTGTGTGTGAGAGAGAGAGAGAGAGAGAGAGAGAGACAGAGAGACAGAGAGAGAGAGACAGAGAGAGAGAAACAGAGAGAGACAGAGAGAGATTGAGATTAAACTCGAGGTCTTGTACACATTAGGCAGTGGCTCTACGCCGGCACTACATGAATTAAAACCTTTTTCTATTTTATTTGTCTGTGTGAGTGCAAGGATATGTGTACAGACACATAGCCAGAAGAGCGAGTCAGGTGTCCTCTTCTGGTTCCAGTTATTCTTTGAGACAGGGTTTCTCTGTCAACTTGGGAATTGTGTTTTCTCATGTAGGCCAGAAGGCTGCAGGCCTCAGGAGGCCTCAGAGCTGAGGTTTCAAAAATGTGCCTGATACCTGCCTTACTATGTGGTTGCTGAGATTCAAACTCTGTCCCTCATGAGAGTGCAACAAGCGTTCTTCACTGCTAATCCTCTCCAGAACCAACTGTTAATTATTAACCAACTAAATCCTACCCACAGCCATGACAATATTTGGCATATTCATACAGTAAAACACAGCATAGTTTAAAAACATAAGATGGTGAACTTCATTAGTTGTGTGTGTGTAAAACGTAATTTTCCCCTTTGTTTATTGATTCTGGGTGGCTAGGGGTAAGAAGTTGCACTATGTGCCCTTTTTATATTTGTATTGAGGCCTGAATTATGTAAAGCAATTGCATATTAAAACTTAAAACTGACATTAAAACATAATAATAGACCAAACACTGTTAAGGGCATTATGTAGATGTATATGCGTAGTATGTTTTTATGAAGTCCAGGTTTCTGAATCTGTGTGGTTGGGTGTCTGTTCAATATCCATTCTTCCTCTCAGATTCCTAACATGATCCAGTTTTCTGTAGGTATTTTCCCATCTCAACAGATTTTTCTATGCCTAAATCCCCATCTGGAAAACAAAAGCCTAAGGGTGATTCCGTGTTCCTGCCCAGTAATTGGTTTATGAACATAGGCCAGACTCAGTCAGAGTACATCAGTGCCCAGAAGCTGGCTCAAAAATCATCACATGGCCAAAAGTGTGGCAAGGACTTAAGAAAGAAATTTCTTTGCTTATAAGTGAACTTCTGGTCAATGGCACCTCTGCGTGAAACCAAGAATGCTACAACTATTTTGCTTCTATCAAGGAAGCAGTCCAACACGAAGACCATCTCAGGGTTCTTCCACCACAGTTGGAGCTGCTTAAGTAACCTACCTCCAAGGCCTGATGTCCTCCTGGGCTGCCTGCTAAGGGCTGAGTCGTCTGTTACTTGCAGCCGCAGGCTAGTACCCATGAAGCACAGAGAACGTTGCCAAGACTCTAAAAGAAACACATGGGCAAGTCAGAAGGAAAAAATGTCCCCTGAAGTTTCTCAGACTGAGCAAACTGCCAAAGCACATGGCATGTGTTGACAGAAAAAAAATTTCCAAATCAGACACTGCATTCCATCAAGAATATGGTTCAGAGCAGAAGGGGAGAGGGGTGTCGAGATTGAGGACCAAGACATCTCACATCAGCAGTGGTTGTAACTGAGTGGGGTGGGGGTGACTACTGGCTAAGTGCTAACTTTTCTATATCTTTCTCATACAAAATACAAATATACAATTTTCAGGGTTAAATACTATCTTTAAGGAAAAAAAAAGACCAATCAGATGCAAATTAGAAGAGAGACTGGCCCAAGCACACACCCAGGAAGTTACCTCAGTTTTTCAAAAGACAGACCTGGGGTGTGTGTGGATAGGTGGTGGACCTTTTGACAGGAGTAAGGTGTTGGAAGTCTAGCAACTCTTTCCTATCCCTGAGGGGGAAAACAAAACAACCAAAGAAACCAAACCCAACGGAAACAAATACTGATTATAGCTGTGAAACTGACAGCAGAGCTTGTATTCTTCAGACAATGATTTTCTGGAGTATTTTGAGGTGTACTATTTCTAGTCGTCTCTTGAGGGGTTTGCTTTCATCGTCTGTTATCTTACAAGCCTGAGGGTCACTATCCGGGTCAGACTGGGAGGCTACGGTACCTCTTAGACCAGACCATGGAGATGAGTGACGGAGATGCCCCCTCCCTCTTAACCTATTGATAATATTTGATGAGTAGGAAGAACGTGAACATCCGTAGAGGAGACTTGGGACAGAGGTGCGCAAGCAGGACTGGACACCACGATGACAGTGATGGCCCCAAGGCTGAGGATAAACATGACGGGGACTAGGTAGCACCTTCTGCATGTGCAGTCTAGAATATAACAGGTGGTGTGGGCAACAGCAGGGATGCACCACTGAGTGGGATGGTCCTGGGTTCCATCTCTAGCACAGTAAAAAAACATATACATGCACATGACTATAAAATTAGGTCTCTATACCAATTCTCTAATTTGGGAATATCTAACATTGTGATGGCTTTTCTAATGCCCCATATATAGATATATTGGAACTCAGAGCTCTGTGGGCTTTTAAAACAGATTTATCTTCACTTTATGTTTATAAATAGTCTGCCTGCCTGCATGTATATATGTGTACCACATGCACGACTGGTGTCTGAGGGGACTGAAGTTACAGAGACAGACAGCTGTAAACTGCAATGAAGATGTGGGGAACTTTGCCTGGGTCACCTGGAAGGGCAGCGCCCTTAACTACCGACCCAACTCCTCAGGTCCAGAAGTCTGTTTTTTTAGTGGAAGGTCTTGATTAGGGCTGGTTGTAGACTACACAGTGAAAAATACTTGTCATGGGGCTCAAGTCTGTACTGAGTTTGAAGGATGGAAGGCAGAGAAAGGGAGAATCCAGAAGGGCAGGATGTTTCTTTTTGCTTTGCTCTCTACTGTGATTTTGAGAGATTTTATTCCATGCATATCACTCTCCTAGAACATATATGGAGAAGAGGCACTATTGGTATACAGTTAGAAGATACTTTGTATATTATCATTGGTGAAATCTCAGTAACAAACAGGGAAAATAACACCCCTATCCAAACCTCAAAATTCAACCCAAATGAATAAACACAACTAATGAGAAATGCATTCCCATGTACTAGTAAGGGTTCCACTTGAAAAGCTGTAAAAATATCGCCATGGGCCATGCCTTTTTTATCTTATCCTTGGAAACTTTCATTTTTGTTATTAGGAGGTGGATAAACAAAATCCCCGCCATCAAAACTAACCGCAATGAGTCTGTAGGACCCAATACCCTAAGATTCTTCAGCTCTGCTTGGTTTCACTCACTTGGGACTAGGACTAATTTAGAATCTGGCAGAAGGTGGATGGAGCCCAGGTTCACCCGGCTGCACACACTATGATCTTTCCACTATGAACACTATGGTCCCTCCAAGGAATGTCCCTGGCACTCCTTGACTGAGGAGCCAGATATCTGGCTTCCAAGATGACAACTCTGTTGTTTCTGCTGTGCTCCTGAACAGGGCAGGTGATCCACACAGCACTGGTGGCTACGAGCAGTGGCTGGGCTCTTTGGAGCACATCCTTGTCATCAGTTGGCTTCGTAGGTCCTGCTGGAATTATGCCTGAGACAGAACGGTAAATAGCTCTTTAATGCGCTGTAGAACTAAACTACCAGAGGGATCTTTTAATGATAAAAGACAAGTGCTCATATTGTTTCTAATTTAAGAATTCCCAATATTTGGGGAGTTTTACAACAGCCTTCGTACTTCCCTTTTCCTGCTCTGGAAGTGTTGGATGTGAATTAAAGGAAAGCGAAGGGTTTCCCCCAAGAACACACTCTCAAGATGACACAAGACCATAGTGAGGATTGCTGAGGTGCTTAGTCCCAAGTAATTTTGTTTACCCACTCTAATAACAAAAATGAAAATTTCCAAGGATAAAATAAAAAAGCATGGCCCATGGGGATATTTGAGTCTCATTTTGTAGACCAAGCTGGCCTCGAACTTACAGAGATTCATCTGCCTCTGCCTGAGTTTTGTGATTAAAGGTGTGCACCACTGGGCCTGGCTAAAACTTGTCTTAAAGTACTTATCCTGTGGAACCGAAGTTCTAAAACAAACTGACTGAATTGTGATTTCCAAGAGCGATCATCTTCCTGGTAGTAAGAAAACCACTTCCTTTTGTTTACCCAGCTCAATATCCAGACACTAGTGTTTCTTGTTACATTATGTAAGGTTTGGGCACTCTCTTCCTCTCCCCCTCTCTTGACATTTATCTGCCTGTGATATAAAGTGGCACATGGCAAATAGCTAAAAAGTGAACCAGGGAATAATTCTAGGGCACTTCTCTTTCAAATTCTCTTCAATCTTTATTTCATAGATTTTCCTTTTTTAAACTGATCCTGTGAAACTGCTGGAATGTTTTTAAATAGAGAAGAAGTACCAAATAAATGGTTAAAAAATAGGTCTACAAACCTGATTGGAAAGTTCCCTATCTCTGGGCTTTCTGGAGGCCGTCTACACCAAGTGTACTGATCTTTAACAGCTCTCTGACGGGTACCCGAGGCACACTGGGAAGCACCTTGCCATCAAGGAATCTGGTTCATTTGGAGGCATAGAAAGTAACAGACAATTAAGTGCTAAGTGAGTGGGACCTGTAAGCAGGTTGGCTGGGCTCTTCCAGATAGTGTGGGGGTGAGGGGAGGAGGGAAAGATAGATAGATAGTTAAAGGCTAAGAATTTCTAGCTCTAGTGTTCCTAAGAGCACATAAACTGATAACTGGGTGGGCTGATGAACATACAAGTATAAATGCTGATATCTACCAATAAAAAGCGTCCCTGCTAGGGAGCAGGGGCAGTTAAATGAAAGAGACTGTTCAGGTTAATAGGGGCCCTTGAAGACTTGGCTAAGGATGGTGCCTTTACTCCTATAGGTTACTGAAGGGAATTAAAAGCTTTTAAGAAGAGTAGATTAGGGAAATTAATTTGCTGGTAGAAGGTACAAAGGTTTTGAAGGGGGAGAGATTGGTGGCAACAGGCTATTAGGTAATAGTTGCTCACAGCATCCACCAGGAGGCTTGATTTGGCAGCATAATGGAAGTGGGCAGGAGAAGGAACATGCGTTTAGACCATAGGGGAGGGCCCAAGTCTGAGCAAGTAAGTAAGTGTTGGTTTCACTGAGAGAGAAGAGGATCTGGTCTCAGAAGAGACATGGATACTTTTGGCTTTGGGTAGTGGGCCTTAAAGGGACTGTCGCCTAATAGACAGGGCTGTATCCTGGATGCCTCTGTCACAGGTAAGCTTGGGTGGAGTCATTAGATGGTTTCAAATGTTCAGATCTTCCCCTTTCAGGAAGGAGAAAGCATCTGCTGTGGGGTGTTCCAGTCCTCATGGGGCCTGTGAGCTAGACAGGAAACATCATTTTAATGGGATTAGCTGAAAGCTGAGTCAATGTCAGGTGTTGGTTTGGCAGTATATCACGACTGCTAAGTCTGACATGTTAAGTATAACATTATTGATGACTTCTGTGCCTGGCTGAGAGTGTTAACATTTAGCAAATTAGATCTCTTCATTTTTTTTTTTTTTGTCTTGCACTTACGTTTTATGAGTATGACATAGTGTGTGACCTGGGCAAACCATTTAACCTTTCTGTGCCCCTGTGGATAGCACGAGAAGCATGAGGGAACACTTGCAAACATTTTGAAAGCTAAGATGAAAAGCCTGTAAGATCCACCCCTTCCTCTGGGGGCTGAGTCAGTCATCTGGGGAGGTCAGCCTTTTCTAGGCCTTCTTTCAACCGCTAGTTAATTTGCATTTTTCTAAAATGCTTCTACCAGTTCAGGGTGAAAGAGGCAGTTTCTATCTGCCTTCTTTAACTTTCTGGCCCTGCCCATCTGGCTGGCCCCTTTTCATTTAAGAGACTACTGCTGTATAACTCCCATCTTTAGGTTCTGGGATTAAGCCCAGGAGTATTGGAAGGGAATTAAGGTTTTACATTAACACCCAGGGGCCTCAACATAAGGCATCCACATCTGTGAGGATTTGTCCCAGTTCTAGTCAGTAAGCTACTTTTCCTGTAAAACTAGCTATCAAATCTGGCCTTTGGATACTTGTCTTGTTCTCTCGGGTCACCAGAATTTGCCCAGTGCCTAAATTTAAGGCCATGAACTTAGATCTGGAAAACTTTAGCAGCGAGGCTGGGGCCTTGCAGTAGGCAACGTACGTTTCTCATTCTTGCCATACAGTTTCTTCATTGCTGGATTCCTGTGCTTCCCATGCTGCCTTCAGCCCTCCGTCAGCTTCTCACACCCTGGCGATCCCTGCTGCCGGCCGGCCGCCTTCCTGGCTTGCTGCAGGTTGGATGTATATCCACCGCACACTCTTCTGTGGTCCAGCTGGGTCTGCCTCCCATCTCCTGGATGCTTCGGTTCTAGACTCCATTTCTCCCCGTGGCTTCACTGTGACAGTCCATCCTTTCATATTAAACCGCAGGAGATGTTTGCTGGCATGGAAACTGATGTGCTATTGGAATTTTATCCTGGTTTACATCTTCCTTTGTGTTGGAAAGCTTGGAATCACTTCCAGTTTCTCAAGAGAGCTTTCCTGTCTCCTGAAGGGGACACAAAAGAAAACTCCAACCATCTTGTGCTTGTGAATCAAGCCATTAGGTCATTATTTTAATTATAATATTGTATCATTTAATCTTGATTTTGTTTTTAGACATTTAAAATATATGTTGATGTGAATTTATTCACACCCTTTGAAGTGCTTTGAACTCAGATCGCGTTGTGATTATACAACAGAGAGTGGTGTTCTTCCTAGCTATAAGGTCCTTACAATCTCTAGTAGGCTTGTTAAAACTTGTTGGGTTCCCCCAGTCTCCCACCCAGTTTCCCTAGAGAGTTAATGTGAGAATTTCCATTTCTAAGTCATTCTGAGGCGATCCCCCCCCCCCCCCCCCACCTTTGAGAACAGCAGACATATCTTTAAGGCCCTTCCTGAGTTCGAACTCCTGCCTGAGTGGATATGAAAAGCTCAGTGAGTGCTGACTTCACTGCTTATTACTTAAGAGAACCTGGGTAATCAGTCTGAGTAGCAGAGCCCTCATTGATAAAAATAAGGATAGCCCTGGCTGCACCTCAAAGGAGTGTTGTGAAGGTTAAGGGGAACAGGTGTTAGCATAACCAACTATAGAGTAGCATGACACCCGGAGGCATTGCAATGGGTTTTAACCACTTCTTAAAATGTCACCAACTGCTTTGGCTCGCTTGCTTCCCTCATTAATTATAGCAACTTTAATCTGGGAAAACAGAGTACATTTATTGCTACAATAAACTCAACCTTCAAACCCTTAAAACAAAACAAAACCATCCAGTGAGATCAGACATACTTCAGAAACATTAGACAGGGCCAAGAATGATTCCCAGTTTTCACAGCTATAAAAAGTACAAGACCCCATTCAAAGTTTGGGTGGAGTCAAGAATCTTTCAACTCGGCTGAGATTGGCCCATTGATAGAAATGGTTACTAGTTACGCCACATGAAAAAGAAAAGTTGCGGTGCATGCATAGCTTGTTCATGTTATACTTTTGTATCTCTTGCAACTTGTATTAATTTATGCCTATTTGGAAGCAGTAAATGCTCCTAGTTCTTGATGTCGCCCTTTTCTCACCCAAACTGCCTCGGGCCCAACCAAAGGGCTAACACAGTTCTTGGTCAGACTGTGTACATTGTGACTTTTCAACTCTGCTTTAATTCTTCCAGTCCTGCACTTTCAATCTCAAGACAGTTTACCCCAAAATGTTTTTACTTGTTTTGTCTTGGACAAATGCCACAAATGCCAGCCCCAGCAAGGTCTACCAATTTAGAGTCTGGAAGACCGTTCCCCTTCAATGAACTTGCCAGGGTCGGTCATGCTCGGTGCAGTGCCAACTCCTGTCGCGTACCCCAACTCTAGCCCACCCCCAGCCCAGCCCACCCCAGCCCAGCCCAGCCCAGCCCAGCCCAGCCCAGCCCAGCCCAGCCCCGGCCAGAGGCGGCGTCTGCACGCTTCTCCCGGGCGCCGATAGGAGGCGCCCGCGCGGCCGAGGCTCTGCGCGTACCCGTGGGGACTGCTCCGCGGGCGGAGGGAGCGGGAGGAGGAGCCGGAGGGGGCGCGGCTTCCTCCGCGTCCTTCCCGGCGCCCGCTCGCCTGCTCCGCGGGGCCGAGGCTGGCGGCCGGCGGGGGTCGCGGCGGCGGAGGCGGCGGCGGAGGCGGCAGCTCTGGCGGGCCGGGCTCGGGCTCGGAGCTCGGAGACAAGATGGCGGCGGCGCTCCGGAGCCCGGCCTCCTCCTCCTCCTCGCCGCTCTCCGCCCCGCCGCTCGCCGCCTCCTCCTCCGCCGTCTCCTCCTCCTCCTCCTCCTCCTCGTGCAGCAGCACCAGCGAGCGCCGCGGCGCCGGGCCGCTCTCCCGGAGCTCGGGAGGGGGCTAGACCGGTCCGCGGGCGCGCAGGCGACGAGGCCGAAGCTGGGGCCGGGGCGGGGACGGCGGCGGCGGCGGCGGCGACGCCGGGTGGGGATGGGGTCGCAGACGCTGCAGATCCTCCGGCAGGGGGTGTGGGCCGCGCTGAGCGGCGGCTGGTACTACGACCCGCACCAGGCCACCTTCGTGAACGCGCTCCACCTCTACCTGTGGCTCTTTCTGCTCGGCCTGCCCTTCACGCTTTACATGGTGAGTGGGGGCGGGGACGTGCTGCGGACGCCCGGCTGGCCCTCGGGGGTCCGGGGGTCGCGCCCCTCTGCTCCCCGCGTCCCGGAGTCCCGGCGGCGGGCGGACGCTCCCCTCCCCCGCCGGCTCCGCTCCCGGCCCCGGGTTTCCCGTGTTTTCAGCACCTCCCTTCCCGCTGGGCTCCGGCCGGCTCCCGCTTCCTAGCGCCTCGCGTGCGGGTCTGCGTAACCGGCGTCCAAGGCCTTCCCTTGGGGTTCCCGGTCCTTCCCCGGGCCTCGGGCTACCTACCTCCCGCTCCCCGGGGGCATCCCCGCCCGCACCTCGGTTGCCAGCCGTGCGGAGCCCGGGGGAGGCCGTGCGCGCTCCGGTTGGAGCGGAGTCGCGGGGTGTCCCGGCTCGTACTCGCTTCCCGTGCTGGGGGAAACCCCGGGCGGGTCGTGCCTCTGCAAACCGCTCATCGGTTGAGTGCGGGTTCCATTCGGCTCAACCCCGCGACTAGGGGCCATGGTGTCGTCAGGATAGCGCTGCGGACAGGGAGCGGGGAGATAAGGGAACCTGGCTGGCATTTCACCCGTTTGTTTGTGTTGGTTCAAGGCCTTTGACTGGCAGGGAAAAGGAGAGTGCCGCCTGTTGCTTAGTGCACTAGGGCCAGTTTCTCTCAAGTGTTTTTGGTGTTCCCAGACAGTTTCCTTCTATAGCCAAGGCTGGCCTGAGACTCACTGTGTAGTCCAGGCCTCAGGAGTGTTTTTAGAGGATGTTTTCATGAAAGATGTTTGCACATTTCTTAAAACAACAACAACAAGAACAAAAACCAAAAGCACTGTATTTTAGGGTGGCACATTTGGGAAAACAAAGCTTTCAAATTTTAAAGTAATTCGAAGGAAGGATATTAGCTTTTATTTTCAGAGAATTTCTGCTAACTTCATGGTTCTTCAAGGGGCTAGAATGAAGATGCTGGATTACTAAATCCTGGAATAGGAGTATGAGAAGTACCACAAGATAGGACAGCCTGTTTGCCTCTTTTCTCAGTATCAGTAATTGTTAGGGGCATGCCTTGGGGGATGGTGAGTGTGTGTGTGCTAAATGTCACATTCTCAAGCAGATTCTGATTTCTTATAGAAATATGTTCGAAGGGACTTACACCAGCTTAAAGGAGCTTTTTTTTTTTTTTAATGCTGATGGCTTGTTACAGGACTTGTTTGGTCTTGTCAAATTCTGAAAATTTATCATCAAGTGTTACAATTCCAATTCATTTTGGCCGATCGGGTTCACTTTGAATAAACATCCCTTCCATGAGTATGAAGTTCTTGGTGAGCAGCTCCATGGCTTTGGTGATCTTCAGGCTCACCGGCTTTCAGAGCTGCCGTTCTGTGTGTCTAGACAGGTTGTACATTTAAGACAAACTGATTGTTGGGAGGTCAGGATTTGTTGCTGTGTGCTGTATAAGGTTTGGGTCTAAGCCTCTTTGTGGAATTAACACCACTGAAGACTTTAGGGGAAGCGGAAATTCATATATTGAATTACTGGGAGTTTATTTGGTTAAACTTGATTCTCAGATATTTGAGTGTCCACTGTACGCTAGGTACTTTGCCAGGTTCTGGGAAAATAAACGTGCTTCACTTCAACAAATGGCAGCTCCACTCTTCCTGCCCTCTTAGGCGTCTCTTTCTCTTCACTCCCAGTCCACGCACAAAGCTAGTAGGTTCTGTTCTGACAGAGTCCCTCATTCCCCAAAGTCAAGCCTGGCTTAAGCTGCTCTGCCCTGCTGGGTATGTGGTGGTGGGGATGTGGTGGTGGTGGGGATGGTATTTGTAGCGACGCATGCTGTTTCTATTCTTGCTTCCCTGTACACAGATCAGAGGATTCTTTAAGATCCTGTGTCTCTTCTTAGACCAGCTTTCCCTCTGTCCCTGCTTAGACCAGCTTTCCCTCTGTCCCTGCTTAGACCAGCTTTCCCTCTGTCCCTGCTCTGCCCCTTTCTACACTTAGTTGGACTGCCTTGCAGTCTTCCCAGCAGCTGATATGTCATCACTGTGCCCTAGGCTGGGTATACTTGCCCTTCCTACTCTGTCAGGGGGGACTCTCCCTTCCTGATAATTGTGAGGCCTGCTTTGGTTAGGTTATTTCAGGTTTCTGGCATGAGAGACTTTCCCTGATAAGTAATGTAGCAGCCTCTGAACTCTTCTGCCTGTCTTCTAAACAACAGTTTCTGCTGGCTGGTCCACACGCTTCCTTGCTGTTTTTGTCACCCTGTTGCACTTCGGAAAGCTAATAATAGACCTGAAGCTCTGACCAGGCAGGAGTTTCTATCATTGCGATAGTCTAAGGACTTAGAGCAGTGCCAGACACAGTAACAAGACGTTAGACAGATGACTAGAAATGGACAAGAGTCATGTTCTTCTGTTAGGGACCTTAAAGTCTAGCCTGGGGATAAGCAGCAGACTTAGGGACTTAGGACTTAGGACTGTAGGAATGATGACTGATCAGAGGTCATGGTCAGGGGGTTAGCAGAGAGGATTGTAGCATTTTAAGAAACATGCTAGTGCTGTAGTATTGAGGTAGATAGTGTGACATATGTATCCAAATTAAAGCAAAAGCTCACCTTCTGTATTAAAATGTCACTCATGGTTATTATTCACGTGTTCTTCCAATAATAGCTGCAAGTGACGGTCACTTTACTGAGGATGTGTACAGGTTCTTGACTTGTTTTATTACCTTAGGCAGATATATGAACTGGGATTTATATACAACTTTTGAAGCCAGAGTCACCATTCAGCATCCCCGTAGGCATGGGTATACTCATGTGCATGGGTGCGCGCGCGCGCGTGCGCGCGCGCGCACACACACACACACACACACACACACACACACGCTCCCCTATTCTGTCTCCCAGCTTTTATAGGTCTTTCAAAGGGGTACGATATAGATTCTATTACAGTTCTAAAGAGTGAATACCAAGAAGAAAAGCCTTCCACTTAACTGATTATCTTTTGTTTTTCTTGTTAACTCCATTTATATCATTCTAATTGTTAATGTACATGACATCACGGGTAAGATTTTTTTGGGATAGGGTAGCTTTTTCTTTTCAGTTTGTTTGGATGAGAAGTTCACTGGTATAGGTGTTACCTTGATTTTTGAATATTGACTTTGCTGTTGATTTGCAAGATTATACCTTCCTTTGTTCATGTATAACATATTTCATGAGTATCTTGCAAGGAAATATTTATGAAATAGATTATTCACTTTCAGACTGGCCTTCAGTAAATGCCATTTCAAAGAATGTCAAATTAGAATTTTTCTCTATAATGCTGCATGTCTACAAGAGATCAGATAATGCTGGATTTATTGAGGGAAACCATTATTCCATAAAGAGTTACATGTCTATATGATGAAATTTATTAAAATGTATTTACATTAAGATAGGCTGAGGGCAGAATGTTTATTTAGTGTCCATAGGCTTTGGGTGCAATTCTGGGCACCTGACTTTTTCCAGTTTGTTTAAAGAAGAGGTTCTCAGATTCTAATTGACATCAAAAATCACTTGACAGTGTTGAAAATGTGTACATGTACATACTTATTCTGGTTCAGAACATCTGGAGTGTGGCTCATTCATTTGTATACTACATGCTAGGTAAATTCAAAGAACTTGATCAGTGTACCCATAATTCCTAGCCTAGTATTCTAAACTGGTACTTACATGTCTACATGACTGTCTTGAGATATCTAAGAGAAATAATGTAAAAAACCATTCTGAAGGGCCTTAGAGACGGCTCAGTGGTTAAGAGTACTGACTGTTCTTCCAGAGTGCCTGAGTTCAATTTCCAGCCCCTATATGGCAGTTCACAACCATCTGTAACTCCAGCTCCATGGTATCTGATGCCCCTTTCTGGGCATCTAAGGGCACAAGCCACACAAGTGATGTACAGAAAAACACTCAGGCAAGACACCCATACACATAAGGTTAAAATAAAAAACTATTCTGAATTTTAAATTGGATGCCCCCATTCCAGAACAAACAGATAAATGAACAGATGGAAGAGGAGGAGGAGAAGAAACCTTTCCTCATTGTCTTGTACTGGTTAATGGTATGATGGACACTGCACCATTCCCCTGTGTTCTTCCTATAGACACATGTACACACACACACAGACACACACACACACACACACACACACACACACTCACTCTTAACCATGTCCACTGTCAAGAGTAGCTCAGCTCTTTCTTTTACATCCTGCCTGAGACTGTTTTGTCTGCACGGCTATATTAGCCATGTTACTAGTCTTTGGCATCTATTCTTACCTCTTTACAACTCTTAGCATAAGCAGATTTAAATCAGTTGGTACCACCCACCTTTTGTATTTATTGGTTTAAATTTTGTTCATATAGTACAATATTTTTCTTCTCCAACTCCTCCCAGATCCTACTCCATTTTCCTTCCCACCCAAGTAAATGTTCTTTTTCTCTCAAACAGAATACCCCCCCCCCCCAAAAAAAAGCCAACCAAACACCCCCCAAAGACAAAAATACCAATGTAGGGTAGTGGTTCTGATGGTTTGATCGGGAATCTATGTGTCCATATGCTAAGGTCCTTGTCCCCAATTGGTTCTTGATCAATCAATAAAGATGCCAGTGACCAGTGGCTGGGCTGTTAGAAAAGGGCGGGACTTCCATGTTCCTCTCCTTCCCCCCACCCCCAGAAGAGAGGAGAGGGCTGGGAAGAGAATCAAGATTCTTGACAGAGACAGAATAGACTCAGAGCTGGGGGGGAGGTCTTCCAAAATGTAGGAAAGGGAAAGCGGCCTGTGGAAGGGTAGCCAGAACTAAACTGAGGACAGCGTTAGTGGTGTTGAACTAGGAATAAAGGTAAACTGGGCAACAGGTGTTGAACTTGGAGTAAAGAGAAGGGCACACTAGAGAGTCCAGCCAATGAGCCAGTAAGGAAGGTTTAAAATGAGCGAATGTGTAAAATGAGCTAATATGTGTGTCTTTCATCTGGGGATCCAAGAGAACCGTGGTGAATGGCTGGTAGCTTGGCCCACCCAGGATCATTAAAGTAGGGTAGTAAAAACTACATGGCTACATACCAAAACAAGGCAAGCATACACACAGAAAACATGGAGTTGACTTTGTGAGTGTGGGACCTGCGGTGGATTGTGGTTCATATACCCAGTGTCAATTTACTGATGAAAACTGATTTTTTCCTCTCCCAACAAGTATCAATAACAGATTGCTTCTTGGTTAGGGGTAGGTCTTGGTATCCTCTACTCCTTCTCAGTGCTTGAATTTCGTCTAGTTGAAGCTTGTGCAGGCCTTTGGTGCTGTCATGGTCTCTGAGTTCACATGGGCATCGGTTTGTTGTGCCTGGAAGACATTCTTTCCTCGGCGTTATCTGTAACCTCTAGCTCTTACTGTCTCCCTGTCTCCTCCTGTGCAAAGATCTCTGAAGGGAGGAGTTTGATAAAGATGTCTCATTTAGGGCTCTGCTCCAAAGATTTCCATTCCACACAGTGCCCACTTGGGGGTCTCTGTTATTTATCATTTACTGCAAGAACATGTTCTTCAACAATAGGGTCTTAACAGGTTGTGAAGGGTACCAATGACATTGATAAGAGCGTGTCATTTTTCCCCCCTGGAGATGTCTGTGGGATCCCTTTGGCCAGTGACTTTAGATGTAGCTCATTCCTTGTACTGGAGGTTTTACTTAGTCTTGTATAAGCTGTCTAGTTTATATTACTAAGGGGGCATAATTGTCAGTCCCATTATATGGTAGCTTCATTAAAATTCCTTTCATATATATTTTAGTAAGTTTCTGCAGTGTTAGGCTTCCCTATAACTTTCAAAGTTAGTGTTAGTTGTCTTTCCTCATATGTGGTCCTTTACCCTTTCCTTGTATGTCCCCATTAACCCTCCTGTTCTAGTTTATCTCCTTACAGCACTCTCATCGATTTCCCTTGCTTAGAGACCATCTGCTCCTTGTTCCTCACTACCTGCATAACCTCTGTGGTTATTTGGATCAAAACACACCCATCTAAAGTTTAAAAGCTAGCACTCATGTGAGAAAACATGCAGTGTTTGTCTTTCTGGGTCTGAGTTACCGCATCTTGTATGTTTGTACAGCTACTGTATGTTTGAAGTCAGTGTGGGGATCCTCAAAAAGCTGAAAATACTACTACAAGGTCAGCTTGACCACTTTGGCATATACCCAAGGGACTCTGTACCATACAACAGAGATACTTGTTCATCTGTGTTCATTGCTGCTGTATTCATAACAACCAGGAGTTGGAAACGGACTAGATGCCTCTCAACTGATGAATGGGTAATGAAATTTGGTCCTTTTACACGATGGAATATTACCTAGCTGTTAAGAAAATCGGAGTTAGGAAATTTGCAGGTAAACAGGTGGAGCTAGAAACAGTCACTTCTCCCTTTTAATATCTTTACATGTAGAGCTTAGGAGGAAAATCAAGCATCGTTACCAAGGCCACACTAAAGCCATCTCAGCCTTCACTTACAGTTTGTGCAGTTCCCCGCTGTGCCAGAATCATGTGGCCTCCTTTCTTTCAGTTCAGCCTGGTAAACTGTTTCCTCTTGAAGGAGCTTTGCACCTGCTTTGTCTTCTGAAAGGAGACTCCTCTTGTTCTCAGGCTGACTGTCCTAGTAGTGTAGGATTGGGCCTGAGGACCCTCTCACAGAGGCCTAACCCCAGAACTGTAAACAGTGTCCTTCTTAGTGTCATCGCTTCATCTGGTCAGCTTCTTCCATGGTGCTTCACAACCATGTGTTTTACCTTTGTTTGCATGCTCGCTGGTTAGACAGCTCTCCTACCATTGCACCTTATAAGTTCAGTGAGGGCAGGCTCAGGTGTGATAATATATTATTCAGTGTCAGCTCTGAATGAGTGTTTGTTGATTGAAAACTGTATTACATCTATGAACCTTCTTTAGGTTGACCACCAAAGCTGATGTGGAGTAGCTGAGTGCCGAGTGTTGTGGGAGGTTGTCAGCGTTGTAGGAGGTTGTATTGTGAGCAGAGTCACATGTAGAGTTAGTGTCAGTGGCTGCAAGTTAAGAATCAAGTGCCAGAATGATTCCAGAAAAGCTAGTAAGTCACTCAAAGTACAGCAACATGTGGGTCTTGTGTGTACAGCCTTGTATAGTTACAGGTATATAGCAATTTGTAAAGTAATGTATGCTAAGCACTCTGTGGAGTAATTATCATAAATTCATCATTCTTATAAAATGTATGTTTTTGACTTTTTCCTAGTTGCCACCATTATTTATTTTTGTGGTTGGTCCTTACCTGTATAGTGATAGTTTCTTTGAAACCCTCAAGCCCTGAATCCAAAGATTCAGAAATTTTAGAATAGTAAAAACTCATCCAGTGACCCTCTTAAGATTGGTGCCTTTAGAACCTTAGCTAGCAGAGGCTGAGAATGTAATTCATTTAGCCGTATTCTTATAGGTACAGCCTGATAACCCTATGTTCAGTCCCTAGCACCACATAAACCAGACCTGGGGGTACAAGACTGTAATCTAACACTCAAGAGGTAGAGTCAGGAGGATCTCAAGTTCATGGTCATCCTCAACTGCATAGAGCTTGACTCAGACTATTTACATGAGTCCCTGCCTCAAAATTATTTAATTAATTAAAATGTAACCCTTCTAGCAAATGAGCATGCTCAAATACTTAGGAGTAGTCTAGACATGTCTTTAACTGTCTTGGTTACTATTCTATTGTTGTTAAGAGACACCATGACCACAGTCACTCTTATAAGAGAAAGCATTTAATTGGGATCTTGCTTACAGCTTCAAAGGCTTAGTCTATTATCATCATGGCAGGGGACATCTGGCAGGCATGGTAGGCATGGTGCTGGAGAAGTAGGTGAGAGTATCTCTTGATCCAAGGCAAAGATAGAGTAAGACTGGCCTGTCATGGGCTTTTGAAACCTCAGCGCCCATCCCCAGTGACACACCTCCTCCAGTAAGGCCACACCTCCTAGTCTTTCTAATCCTGTCAAACAGTTCCACTCTCTGGTGATTAAGCATTCAAATATGTGACCAAATGGAGGGTATTCTTTTTTTCCATTTCCTCTTGTTTGTTTTTTGAGGCAGGATTTCTCTGTGTAGCCTTAGCTGTCCTGGAACTTCCTATCCAGACCAGGCTAGCCTGGAACATGGAGATCTACCAATCTCTGCCTCCCAAGGGTCAACCACTGCCTGACTAAAAATGGCAAGGTTTGAATGTCATAACATGACCAGAACACAAACCACGTCACTTCCTCTGTAGGCATTCCCTGGACAAGTGGACAGATACAGGGCGGTACAGAGAAAGTCATGACACAAACCCACAGTCCAAATAGACACTATTCATTTCTTCCAGCTCCTGTAAGTATTCTCATTAGTAAATGCCAGAAATTTTACCTTTTCAGGTCAGTGAATCGACAGACTTCCTGGTTAAATCTGTGTTCATAGGCTGGAAGAGAAATAGAAACTCCACTGGTTTCCAACAGTTAAATGGTTTTATGACTTATAATCCATGAACTATCTCACTCTCTCAGTCTCTCTCTCTCTCACATTAAACATATACATGCACGTACTCTTAAATACTGGGCCAGTTTGCTTTGCAGTGTTTCAGAACCTCCTGTTTTCTCTTGACTATGTTTTAGGGATGTTTTCATGAGGAAAAATTTGCTTGTTTGGTTGTTTTCGAGACAGGGTTTCTCTGTGTAGCCCTAGGTGTCCTGGAATTCACTCTGTAGATCAGGCTGCCCTTGAACTCAGAGATTCACCTCCCTCTGCCTCCCGAGTGCTGTGATCAAAGGCGTGTGACACCACGGCCCAGTGAAAATGACTCCTTAATAGCACTGAAAGAAATTACAATATGATGTGTTGGAGTGAGGAAATCCTTTTCTTGATTACAGATCATATACTTTATTTTCACTTTTTAGCTTTAAAAGTTTTTTGAATTAAGGGGCTGGAGAGATGGCTCAGAGGTTAAGAGCACTGGCTGCTCTTCTAGAGGTCCTTAGTTCGATTCCCAGCAAACACATAGTGGCTCACAACCATCTATAATTAGATCTGGTGCCCTCTTCTGGCTAAAGGTGTACATGCAGGTAAAACACTATACATAATAAATAAATAATAAATCTTTAAAAAGAAAAACTTAAAAAAAAAAAAAAAAGAGAGCCAGGCAGTGGTGGCTCATGCCTTTAATCCCTGCGCTTGGGAGACAGAGACAGATGGATCTCAGAGTTCAAGGTAAGCCTGATCTACAGAGTTTCAGGACAGGCAGGATTATACTGAATTATTTATTTTTTATTATTTTGTATATTTATTCACTTATTCACTCCCAGTCCCACCTTCATAAACCCCTCCTCACATTATCCCCTCTTCTTCTCAGAAGGGAAGCTGAACCCACCCCCCCATCCCCTGCCAAGTGTGTCATCCTGCCTGGCACATCAAATCATAGCAGCACTAAGTGTATCCTCATCCACTGAGGCCAGACAAGGCAGGCCAGCTAGGGGCAGGGATCCAAAGGTAGGCAACAGAGTCAGAGATAGCCCCTGCTCCAGCTGTTAGGGGACCCACATGGAGACAGAGGATCTACTCCAAATGTCCAGGAGATCTAGTTCACATTTTAGCTTTTTAGAAAACTTTAGGGTGAATATTGTAGTTAAATGCTACGCCTTTTGGTCTAGATCCCTAGAAATAGGTAAGGGTGAATGCTGACGGAGGAGGGACTGAAAGCTGAGGTTCATGCTGTAGGATCCATCTTGTAGTGAATAAACCTGCCTGGAGTGCACGGTGTTCTCTGTGAGCGTGAGGGAGGAGGAGATGCGGAGGCTGTTCCAGGTCTGAGCAAGAGCCGGATATATATCTGAGGTGTTTTCCTCCCGAGAAGAGTGGGAAGGTGAGTTGACTGTTGATGTGAGATTGTGAGCAGGGTTGTGAGCAGGGTTGAGCGCATCTTTGAGACTGGGGAACTTGAGTTCAGAATGTTGAATAGGAATGTTCAGGAGGGAAATGTAGAGTGAAATTTATTTATTTGAAGTTACTGACATAGATACTGTGTTGTAGGGAGACCCTAAAACTAATTAAGAAGAAAATATACTTGGACAGAGCTCCAAGACCCAGTAATATCTAAAAATGGGTGACAGAGATAATAATGGCAGGAAAACAGAGAGGAAGAGAGCCAAAAGGAAGACTGCTTTGAAGAGGAGAGTGGTCAGCATTTGCCAAGTTGTGCTCCCAAAGGTTAATGGCTGGCAGAGGTCTCCAGCTGCCGTGGTGAGTGGCCTAGTATGCCCTTCTTGCCCCTACTCAGCTCTTTCCAGCACAGGTGGCATTGTTTCAAGCTGCTTATTCAATGGAACAGTGAATAAAATATTTCAGTAACAATTTTTGTCTTTGATAATAGCAAGAAGTTTTTTCCCTAAAGTGCCATTTAATTCAAACTTAGTCCCAATTAAAGCTCTTTGCCGCACTGATATGTATCACACAGCAACTTTGATCTGTTTTGTTTTTTTTTCCCTAGTTTTGTACTCAGATGATTCTGGGACAAGATTGCTTCGTTATATTATTTGGTTTCATTAAGTCAGATGATTTTCCCTTGTTTCTGAGTGTGGCTGGGGAAGGTGGGAAGGATTTGATAGATGTGCTTGGGTACCTGGGTACAGAGTAGCCAGGAAAGCCAAGAACTCAGCAAACATTCTGTAGACTTCCGTTGACTTTGTGAGTTACATAGGTGAGCTTTACCGTAGCATAGTGGAGTGATGGTGAGATTCTGATTCTCTCCGTGCCTCTGGAAAGTTAGAGTGTGCCTGCGAGGTCTTTGGTAGAACCGGGAATCTGTTGGCACTCTTCCTAGAGCTCCTGACTCTAAGAACATGCACAGTTGATGTCAGACTCTTGCTTTGTGTTAAGATAAGAAAGAAAAGAAAACCCAGGGAAAAGAAGCCATTTCCTTTTTGAGGTTTTCTGGCAGGGTGAAAAAAAAGCCCCATTTTGTGGAGCTTTTGTGTACACCAGGTAGAACCCTGAGAGCCAGCTGATCTGCAGGCAGCCAGGAAACCTAGTCACAATTTGAGAAGCCTAAATAGGGACCCGCCCCACTTCCTTTTCCTCTCTCGCCCTCTTGTTACAGTGCTGTCTAGACGTAAACTCAACAGGTCCAGCCACTGTTATTCCTCCTTAAAGCTTTTTATTTTGGCATAAACTTAGGGTTATAGAAAAGTTATAAGACACTGCAATTTCTGTGTTCCTTTTCCAGTTTCCTTTTATATCAAAGTGTTGCACGACCACAGTGTGTTTATCAAATGAAGACATTAGCATTGGTTCAGGATGTTAATGGACCACTCATTTTGTGTAGATTTTGCCAGTTGCCTTTTCTGCTCCAGGACTGATCCCAGACCTCTGTGCTGTATCATCTGTAACTTGTGTTTTTTACTCTCTCTCCTTACTAACAGACTGGGGTTATAGTCTTTGAGGATCTGTACAATTTATAACAATTTTCCAAATGCATCTTTTCAGAGATTTTTATGTCTGTGATAGATAACATTTTAAGTGGACAGAAAGGAATACTCTGAGTATTTTTGAATGGTGCACTACTTTCCTGTAGTACTAGGCTATTTGAAAACAGCTCTTTAACATATACAGAATTGTACAAAATAAATACTCCAAAATGAAAAGTCTTGATAACCTTATTCCTGGCAAAATGTCTTCCCATGTATACTGGGTTTCTTAATTTATAAATTAAAGGTGAGACTACAACATGACTAATCTCTTCAGTGTCCTGAAGTGTTCTTTTCTAGGATGTTTGATGCAGGGGCAGTCTTCATGTGGTGCTAGGGTGATCCATACGTGCAGGAGGTGTGCTGTGTGCAGGAGGTGTGCTGTGTGCCTCATGCTGGACCTTGATGAGTTTGGTTCTTTGTGCTGTTTTGGTTTCATAACCTTCCTACCAGACAAATGGATCCTTGTTCTGAAGAAAAGATTGGTTATTAAACGAGTCTATGCTTTTGGGTATAATGTTTTACTGTTGTCCAGTATTTTATTGTTAGATATTCAGTGTAGGATTGGCTTCTCAGTGAGTCACTTTTTAAACCTGAGACTGTGATCTGTGCTGTAAGAGTACCATCTTGGGAAAGTATCTGAAACAGTCAAAAAAACAGACTGATGAGTGCAAATAAGCCAGTTACCCTTTACACTCGGCCCTGGTTTTTCCTATGTTAGTTGTGCTGTGTTAGACATCATTTCCTTAAGCATCTCTGAACTCATGCAGAAGCAGAATGAACTGGGCAGGTGGTAAATAGAGGTTCTAAAGTCTGTTTGTCTTCTTGGCATTTTGGTAATGTAAAATCCTCAATTTGAAGATGTTTTGAAAAGATAAGGAAAAGTATAGCTAAACTAAAAAGATTATACGTTGTATTATCAGAAAGACATTTAAGTTTGTCTGATACTCCATTATGGGCACAGGGCTATGGAAGCATATATGTTATTGAAAAATAAACTTAATCTTATTTTTCTACCATCTTAAAGATTTTCAGATGAACAGGAAAGTTATAGAATACTACAAGTTCACTCTTGCTTCCATCCAGATTCCATATGTGCTTTGAAAAATCCTGTTTACTTGAACTGTACAACCAGTTTCTACACATGGCATCTCACACAGGTCTGTAGGACTCGTTTGAAAGTATGCTACTGCCGGGCGGTGGTGGCGCACGCCTTTAATCCCATCCCAGCACTTGGGAGGCAGAGACAGGTGGATTTCTGAGTTCGAGGCCAGCCTGGTCTACAGAGTGAGTTCCAGGACAGCCAGGGCTATACATAGAAACCCTGTCTCGAAAAACCTAACCAAAAAAAAAAAGAAAGTATGCTACCCTGAGTCCTCACCCTTGAGCTCGGATGTGGAACCATCTCTTTAGCCCTGATTGCCATCGACATTTAAAAAGTCGAGGCCAACGAAACTGTTCTATTTTACACGTTGGTTGTGCCCCTCCCCTCCGTCTCTAGAGTTCCTGCAAACTTCAGTTATATTTTATTGCCTAAAGTTACAGTTGGAGAATTATCATTTATAACATAATTCTCATTCCATTGTAGATTTATCATCTACCTTTGATTTAGTGATCTTTCTGTATTGCCATCAAATGTTATGCTGTTTTCGTGCATTCAGTGTCTCCTTGCTTTCCTTCCTTGGATATGTCTTGGTAAAATCTTCCAGTCTAGCCACTCTTTACAGCAGGCATTGCTCTATGGCCTTCAGCTAGTTACACCTGTGTGTTCTGTGTGTTTTCCTGGCTAGTTATCAGACACTGGGGATTAGAATTCTTTCTGTGGTGTTTGAGATACCCCCCCTTGGTTGTTTTCCTTACCCTCAGTTCCTGTGAGCCTCTGGAGAGTGACACCTGTGACCCAGCACAGCTAGTGGGGGCTATCACTGGCAGAGACACACTCTGTTCTCCTTCTGTCTCCTTTCAAATGAACTTACTCATCTGCCTTAGAGGAGTCTGGAACTTTCTGGTTGTTGTTTTGATGTCGTAGTTTATCATGATATTCTACTTGAGGATTGCTGGCCTGTGTTGCAGGACACGGTCTTCCATACAGTTTCTCATAGCATAGAGCAGCCGTGGTTTTTTTTTTTTTTTTTTTAATTGTAACTAGGAAATAACTTATCTGAGCATCCTGTTTTGCTCTACCTCAGTATATCAATCTCTGGAGGACAATCCTGGGTGTGTGTCTTTTGAAAAATGCCAAAACAAAACTCCTAAGTACACCAGCAGCAAAGCCCTTGTGTGATTGTAGAGGGTTCACCTACTCTGTGAGGTCTCAGTTTGTTACTTGTGAGTGCTTCCTGCTTAGTTCCACTTTAACTCAGTTCCTTTTCCAGCTCAGATAAATGACTGAAGAACTTTGATTCTTGCTACGGTGTAAACTGTTTCTCTCTCTCTCTCTCTCTCTCTCTCTCTCTCTCTCTCTCTCTCTCTTTCTCTGTGTGTGTTCGCATGCGTACACACGTGTGCCTATACATGCATGCATATGACATAGTACAATAACTTTGTAGAGTTCTTTTCCTTCTCTCCCTTCCTCCCTGCTCCCTTTTTTTCTGTTTGATTGAGGGTCTCAATATGTAGCCTAGGCTGGCTTAGTACTTGCTCTGTAGACTTGGCTGGCCCCAGAGTTATGTCTGTGTGTTTCCCACCGCTCTATTAAAGGCACAGCTACCATGCCCAGTCCCTGCCTTTTGTGCTTCCTTAATTCTAGAGGTTAATTTAGCTTGTCATGCTTGGTGACATTCACCTGTCATTCACCTGTTGAGCCATCTTGCTAACCCCATTTTTCAGTTCTTCGGTTATCCTGGTTTTCTTCTTGTAATTGCTACACATCTCTGTTAAACATTGGAGATACGGACAGTTTTGTCTTGTTTCTTACCACAACAGGAATTTTTATATCTTAAAGGGAATTCTAATGTTTTTGTTTGGAATATTAGCTCTTGACTGTGTTACAGAATCATCAATTTTCTACTCACTTCTGCTCAGTCATCAGGCTAATATTTCCATCTGGATATGGTTAGGTCTCACCAGTGTTAGCTATGGAATCTATTTTTAAGCTCCTTTTCTCTAAACTACAGGTGGTCAGAGGTCTGTTTGCTGGTCTCCGTCATGTCACTGTGAAGTGTAAACATTATTGAAATCATAAATATTGATTACGCTGTTTGTAGTGTACCCATGTACTGCTTTTTCAGGTTTTTTAGTGTAAGCCTCAGAACAGTGAAGTCGGGGAGTTAGATCACTGGCACAGGCTTTCAGAGTGCCCCTGCCGTTGAACTCTTTAATATCGGGACTGCCATCGTGGCCACTTTCATGATGATGCTTCTTACTGATCTGCTCCTGCATGCTAACCTGTGGCTGATTTGTAAGGATCTAAATGCCCCGAGTTGTTTGCAGTGTATGTTGTGAATCTAGACCTCTCAGAGCTGCCGTTTCTATCACCATCTGTGTATCCTTAATTCTGGTTTTGCTTCTTGACTGGCATATTATGTGGATATTGTGGAAGTCCATTTGCAGAATGCACTGCTCTCCCGGGCTTTAGTTATGGCCTCATATACTTACAGTGAGATTGTTTGTCTCACTGATCATTTAGGATGGGGGTTAGCCATGTTTTGTGACACTTTATAAATGGAGTTATTAAACTTTAATGTCCTTTCACTTACTGGTCTAATGTGGGTTTCTTTCCCTGCTGTGTTTAAACTAGTTATCATCTAAGTCCTCCTTGCCACTGATAACTGCCGTTGTGCCTGCTCCTTCATCCCAACTACAGAGATGCAGTCTGTGTCTATCCCGTCCCTCCCAGTTTGTTATAAACACGATTAGAATTGGCAGTCCTTACATGTAAGCGGCCGCACCTGGCTGCATGTTTCAAGGATGGGAACTGTTGGGAAAGATTTTAACATGATTTTGGTTTGGGAAGTGCCACAGGCTTCTGCCGGATACAGGCTTAGGCTAGTGTTCAACATCCCATAATACACAGGACACCACCCCATACCAGAGGTTATTTGAATTAAAGTGTCAATAGTGCTAGAGCATTGTCAGTATGGCTGTCAAGAGAGCAAAAATTAGTTCTTTTTTATCTGTGTAACACAGCTCTGGCTGTACTGGAGCCTGTTCTGTAGAACAGGTTGGTCTTGAAGTCACAGAGATCCACCTGCCTCTGACTCCTAAGTGCTAAGATTTAAGGCATGCGCTGCCATTATCTGGCTTTTTGACTTTTTATTATTTTGGTCTAAAAGGTTCTTTAGGAGAGCTTTACTACGGGAAAAAGGGTTGAGAAGCCTTGCCTTGGTAGACTGTCTAGCTGGTGGTTAAAACTCAGGCTGTGATAGGTCAGTGAGATAGCTCAGTGGGTAGACACTGCCTACAAAGTCTAATGACCTGGGTTTGATTCCTGGGGCCCATCAGGTGGGACTGGAGAACCTGAGTCTTGCAAGGTGTCCTGTAGCTTCCTGTGTGAGCGCTGTAAGTAAATAAATACGATTTAAGAACACCCTGGGCTTTAGAGACAGACTGGACATAATCCTGTTCTTGTCTTTTTACTGGTTACAGGCAAATGATTTTATAGCCTGAGTTGGTTATCTGTAAAATTGGAGATAATAACAGTACTTTCTTCAAAAGATTATCATGAAATAAAACACCAGATTAATCATTCTAAGGGCTTTAGGGTAGAACAGCTTGTATTTATTACTGTGTAAGCAACCCTTAGAAAAGTGCCTGAGACTAATGTGTGCCCAGGGATAAGGGTGAGCCAATCAGCAGGGAAAGCATTGAGTATGTCCAAGCTGCTCTAATGGAAACTTGTGGTAGTGAGTCAGTATGCCGTGCTTTGTCTTCATCTCCCCCTTCCCCATTAGACATTTCCACATTTAATTCACTTTAAATCTGGTATGTGATACATTGCCCAGATTTAGTACTTTCTCTTACAACTAGACCTGGAATATGGGGTAACATCATTCTATTGCAGACAGATTGAGTGAGTTTAGGACAGATGTGCTATAAAGAAGATATATGGGTTCTGGTCATAGTCTTGCGAGTCCTAATGTACTTCTGATATATGAATCTTACTGGTTTTCATTTTGTGGTAGGATTTTAGCTTACAGTCTACTTCATTGAATTTTAATGAAACAAGAATATAATCAAATAAGTTGATAATCTTTGTTAATATTTTAAATTGTTTCTAACCAATATAGTTTTGGTTTTTTAGTGTAATTGTAAAATTTAATTCATCACAACTTGCAGCCCTAAATTGAGCTATGATGTCACTTGTGTGTGATCACATAGTGTACTGTGTTTATAAGAACATTCTTATACGTCTGTGTGAAAGCAGGATCTCATTATTTTATATACATAAATAAGCCTGTTGAATACGAATAGCATTTTTGAGGTGTAGGAACTAGAGGACCTAGCTCCCGTTCTATCTCACTGATGTTCTGTTGACAGAGTATTACTGAACGCTTAATTTCCCTTACTCCGAGTCCTGAAAAATCGTTTCTGTTGAATATATCAGCAACTGGTGTGAAGTTGTTGAAGTTAGACGTTATGAAATAGCTTCTGGTCCTTTTATTTGCCATATGGAAATTCAGTCTTGATTTACCCAGGGATTTACTTAGACTGGTGAAACTGCTGCCCGGGTGATGGCTGTGCCATTATGTCGTCTCTGACTTAGAAAAGGAGGAGGTGATCAAGGTGAGTCCTAGTGTAGAAGACCCCACAGGCTTTCCACTCAGACACCCAGATGTCAGCCCAACGTTGGCGAACCTCTTCATAAGTTACTTTTCACATAACAGTTCTCTCAGACCTGAGATTGGGATTTATGTAGTGTAGTCTCTGAATGTTATCCACTGGATGATAGATACAAAGGGTCCGTGTTCTCCAGGTTCTCTTGGACTCGTGAATACTTTTCCCTCTATGGTTTTATTTGCTCAGTTGTAATTTTGTGTCAGTTACTTGCATTTACATTAAGTTTGCTAAGGCTTCATGACTGTCTCATAGGAAACCATTTCGGTTCAGAGGGTGGAGTAGTTTGAGGAAGGATTTTGAGCCATTGACTCCGTCACTGAGTCTATGCTGAGCCATTGACTCCG
>NW_021605140.1:2269903-2281154 GCF_004785775.1 Grammomys surdaster | reverse complement strand
CATTGACTCCGTCACTAAGTTTATGCTGTTGGGCATGTTGCACTTACAGGCTTCTCAGTTATAGCCCATCTTGAAAAAAAAAATCCCACAATGTGCTGCTGCTGCCTTTGACAAATCTTTCTAGACTGGAATTGTTTCGAGGCCTTGGGAATTACTTGAAAGCTGTTTGTTCTCTGTAGTAATTTAAGATGGTTTGGACACAGGAGAAGATGTGCTATAAAAAAGCGACGTTCCACTCTCCTCCCTCCAGCCACAGTCTTGCAGAATTTCACTTCTCGTCTGTCATATTAACCACACAGCTGTCCCTTGGTATTCTTAGGGGATTGGTTCCAGGACCTTTTCATGTCCGACACCCAGAATGATCAATCCCCTTATATGAAGTGGTTTAACATCTATATAATTTATAAGTCTGCATCACATACTATAACCTTGGACTTTTTCATCTGCTCCCCAGTTCCCAAATAACAACTAGGAGGCTTATTTATGAATAAATGCCCAGGCTTTAAGCTTTGGCTTGTTCCCTGACTAGCCTGTAACTTATATAATCCATTTATGCTATTCTATGTCTGCCACAAGGTTAGTTACCTCTCCTCAGTTTCATGTGTCCAACATCTTCAGAGTTCAGGGCAAATCTTTGCATTTCTGATGACACACAGACTTCCAATCTCTCTGCCAAATGTTTCCCTTTCTAACCCTGCCATTTGCTAATAGGCCTTCAGATTTTCATTGTCAGGTGAGGCTTCTACATAGTACACAAGAGATCCCTACATCCCTCCCCACCCCCCACTTTTTGGTCCAATAAAAGACACTTTCTCCAACATGAATAAACTATATACAATAAGAACAATTATAAAAACAGTCAGATAAGAATTTACAGTATCCAATCCATATATATTTGACAACTTTGGAGAAAGTACTATGTTGTCTACCCTATCTAGCTGAGTTCAGAGTTTTGTACTTATAATAACTTGCATTTATCAATGTAAAAACATCTACTTAGACATAAAAATATTGTCTTAAATCCTAAACAACTTCAGCTTGTACATGAGACTAAACAAATACAGCATTTAAAGATGTTTTATTAGTAAAAGGCTCCTGACAACAACCCCATTCTACTTGAAAGAAGTTGATGAAATGTCTATCTAGTCTTCAGTCCTATCAGAGACCTGAGAGGGATTCCTGCCTGAGTATGCAGGAAGTAGGCAAGCAGCTTGTAGAACTATAGAAATGACAGAAATAGCTGGCTGCCTTGACAGGCCCCCCCCAAATTTCTTTGAGTCATTGGGGTATCATCTTCAGCCCAAAACATTGACAGACTTATGAAAGACTGCTTGTCTTGTCCTTGGAAAGCTCTACAGTTGACTTCTTCTGTGTCCTGCTTGCTCACAGATTGGGCAGTGTGCTGTTATTAGTTGATTCTGGGACAGTTTCTTGCCCAATGGCTAGCTTGCCACTTTTGAAGCAAATTCCATGTGGAGGTTCTTTGATGCTCATTTTCTTTTATTATTATTATTGATTATTATTTTTATTTACACCCCAAATGTTGCCCCTCCTCCTGGTCCCCCTCGAAGGGTTCTTCCTCCCATTTCCTCATCATCTCCTTTAAAGTAGAATGGGGTCACAGTCAGCAGCTGACATGTCTCACTGTCAAAAGAAGCCTTCTATTAATAAAATATCTTTAAATGCCATATTCGGTAGATCTCTGAAGTTTTTACAGACTGTCTATAGTGTATCTGAATTGCTTGTTTCTAGCTACTTACTATCTGTTCAACCTTGGAAGCATATTTTTGTAGTTAACTAAACTAGTATCTAAAATGACCATAAGTTTGGTTGACTACTAACTTGCATTTCTTCATTATCCTAAACAGTTTGTAATAGCAGCTTTCAAAAGGACTAGAACTTAACATTGCATTCTTAACAATTACACAGGTACAGTAGTGCCTTAAACAAGAGTAGAAAGCAAAATAAATAAATTAGAGGCCATCTTTGAATCTGAACGGTCCACATGTGCATCTTGTAACCTCTGTTCCACCAGAGCCGGTTCTCTCTCAGCCTCAGCTGATGATTTTCTTGAACTATTTAAGTATTCTAGGTTCTTTCTGGCTTTTGTTTTGTCTATAGACACTCTCTGACTCTGATATCTGGGTTTTTAATGTCTACTTTTAGAGCAGTGTTGCTTAATTGTTTTGCAGATGAGTTTCTCTGATGACCAAAATGGCTGATCTGAATTTGATATTGGGGCCTGCAAGAGGCCCCCGGGCGTTTCCCAGTAAGAGGTTATCCTTTCTGTCTCTTGTCGATCTTCATTCATTAATCCAGTGTTGGCCTTTGCTACACGTTCTGCATGTTTCACAAGGCATAGGCCTGCCTTCAAAATTAGTTTGGTTCTTCCTATAATTCTTTTTTTTTAAAAAGTGACCTTGTTCACCACAATTAAGATATTTGAGAGCTTGGATTTTTCTCAAAACCTTTAGCGATCACTTCTTCCGTTAAAGTCATATGAATGAGACCTAACATCAGTCATATTTCTAATCCATTCATCAGTTGGTGCTGAGCTTACCTTTAAGGGCCTGATCATCCTCTTGCATTCAGCATTAGCATGTTTAAAAGCTAAAGATTCAGTCACTGCTTTCCCATCTTCTGGATCTCACACTTTTCTATTTACCCCTGAAGTCAGTCTTGGTAAAAAGTCAGTGAGTGTTTCTTTTGGACTTTGCATAATCTGAGCTCAAGTCTCCTTCCTGTTTCTTCAGCTTTGTCCCAGTCACTTAAAGCTGCTATAATGCCAAGGTGGCTTTGTCATAAGTGACTTGCATCTGTACGTCAGGAATGGACCCTCACTTAATAGCTGATCTTGAGAATTATTGATGCCTCCAGCCCTGTTTCTCCGTTCAATCTCCCTAGCCTCTTCTCTCCACCATGAACACTGTTGTGACTGCGGACCAGGTTCTGATACTGCTCTTACCATCTTCCCAGTCTTGGGGGCTTATTCTATTTTGAATTGCCCTAGAATTTAATATCTGCTTTATGAGTGGTGAATGTATACCTTATGAACTTACTGCTTCTTTAAGTGTTTTGGATCTAGCACATCTGCAGGACACCATCCGAATTCTTCATACTCTTGTAGGTTTCCAGCATCTGCTGGCATTTGTTGTGCAGTAACCGGATAAGCCAAGATTGGTTTTTCTAACAACTTTTGGCTGACTTTCCTGATTTTCGTTATATGGTGGTTCAGTAGGCTCTGGCTGTATTTCCTCTATCTCTACTATCTTCCTCAATTTTATGTATTTTTTTTTCTAATTTTTCTTGAAAGGCCTGTCTTCATTCATATTCCTCTTTTCTTGTATCTCTATTATCTTAGTATCTTCCTCATTTTTATTTGTGATGTTTTTCTAAATTTTCCTCTTAGCCTTGTTTCCATTGTTCACATTTCTCTTTTTCTTATATCTCTAAAACCCTTTTCTTTGAGAAGATATAAGATGCTATTGTGGCTAGCAAGATTGGGATAATGATTACCAATGTGGTAATGATCAAAATTGGAGTGGTATCAATTTCAGTTTGGTCATTTATCTCTTTCTCTTTTGTTTCTGTCTTTAAGCCTTTGACGGTCTCACAGAGTTCCAATATATCTGCCAGCTGTCCCACCCTCTAATCCTGCTTTTGCTAGTAGGCCGTCAGATTTCTATTGACAGGTGATGCTTCCACATAGTACCTAAAAGATTCTCCCTACACATGCAGCGCCCAGTACAGCATACGTGCTGTGTGAATATCTGTTAAGCTGTATTAGTTAGAGAAGTATGGCAAAAAGCAGCTCATTCATGTTCAGAGCAACTGGAACTTGTTTCTTAGTTTACTTTATTCCATGTGTATGAGTATTTGCCTGCCTATCTGCATGTGCACTCTATGTGCACCTGGTGTCTATAGAGGTCAGAAGAAAGGGTCAAGTTCCCTAGAGCTGGGCTTATAGGTGGTTGTGAATCTGGATGCTGGAACTGAACCCAGGTCCTCTGCAACAGCAGTAAAAACTTTTATTGGCTGAGCTACCTTTCTAGTTCTGTATTTTTTACCCATGAATATCTTTATTTTTCTGTTGATGAAGAATCCATGGCTGTGGAGAATTGTCCCTCTGCAAGGAAAGCAACCCCATCTCTGGTTTATTGTAGACGCCTTGCCACCTGCCTGGTTACATTTCTCTCCTGCTTTCCTTTGTATATTGGCAACAACAAGACTTGCCTTTTAAAAGGCTTAAACATCTTCCCATAGATTACACTGCTGCTGGTGGTACAACTCATAATGCGTGAATATTGAATCCATGCTATTGAACTGTTGAAGATAGAAATAAAAGTAGAATGAGTGAAAGCAAGTAAATCAGAAAAAAAATCCCTTCATGAAGTACAAATGACTTATTCTAAAACAAATAGAATTCCTAGGAATAGCATCGTATTGTATACATTTGGCATTGTAACTCAATGCCAAATTCAGTATTAATACTGAAGCAGTTGATATGTAAGTTTATGCAGATAATGAATAACAGCTTTTAATGTATACTCATGTCTGAGGTAAAGATTTAGGTGAATAAACTGATCAAGATTATTTAAAGAACCAGTAGTAAAATAATATATCTAAATATAATTTGTATAACAATTTAACTATGAAGATCTTATTCGCCAAAATTGATAAACCCAAATGCCCTCAAAGCCCCATTGGAAACAAAAAAAAAAGTTTATAGGAACACTCGTGTGCCTGTAAGACTGTTTCAGTGCACCAGTTTATGTCCTTGCATTTTGAGTTTCTCTCTCAGGTTTGGCATCCCATATCTCTCATGTCTGCCTTCTTCTCACTGCTGCTTCAGGCTGCCCATTTCTAAATCCTGGTACCACCGTGGACTTGATGGCAAGTGGAATGTAGTATATTTTGTAGTTTAGTCTCTTTTGGATGGGCATACATTATGACCATTGTTTCCTTAAGAAATCCATTCCTCTGCAGCTAAAAGTATGTTTTATGGGGTGGCATAAGTATGAGGTGCAAACATGAGTTAGTAGCTAGTACTCTTAAGAATTACATTTGAATTAGAGAAAAAAGTCAGGATTGAAACTATTTGTTAATTTGTTGCCTTTATGGAAGATGTTTTCCAAGTTCACTTGAGCTTCATTAGGCCTGTCTCTGATGTTGATCTGACCTATTGTGTGGCTAGACTTCGAGCATTTTCCCTTATGAGAAAGTATGCTTGAACCTCACCATTGGGCCAGTGTTGCTCCTTTGCCTGTGTAGTGTCATGGTTGGAGGAGAACATCTAACTAGGATGCTTTACCTCAACCCCCAGGAGAGAGGCTGGCAAGAGGGCCAGGTCCCCAGGGTCACGGCTGCTGCTGCTCTCAGGACCTTTTCTAAGTCCCTTGGAAGCAGCATGTGTGTGACAACTGGAAAGCTACTGAAAGCATTCTTCTTACCTCAGCTCCCTCTCATCTTGATGAGGAGTCATTTTGTAAGTTTGCAGACAGTATTTGGTTACTGAGCCTTCTTCCAACATTCTTTCCTTTAACCAGGACCAGAAGCGGTCTAGCTGTAAACCTGAATTGCACACATTGGAGGATTCTCTTTTCTGCCCTTTTTGTGAATAAGCCCAAAGTGATCTTTGCACATAGTGGTGAAGTCTGCTTCCCCGACTGCATAGTTCCAGGAACACAGTAGATGGAGCACAGTATCCTTTCTACCCAGCACAGCTCTAGGTGCCCAGGAAGAACTAGAATACAGAGCTAAGTGCCAACAATTATTTGCACAGTTGCACAGAGTGATTGGTTGTTTTCTCAGTCAGTTGTTTGTACCCTTGAAAAAAATAGGTCTGGCTGAAGTTCTGATGGACCTGCAAGGGGATTGCTCTCATACAAGAGTTTGTGACAGTGTATTGGGGATGTATGTTGGACAAACATTACCAAGGCACTGCATTCCAGTTCTCTTGACTCTGAGAAAGGATCTCATTGGGTTGTTTGAGCTGGTCATGATCTCATAGTAGTCTAGGCAGGCCTTAAATTTGTGATCCTCCTGACTTACGCCTCCTCAGTAGCTAGCAGTAACATGCTAGGCATGGTGAATATTTAACTTTTATTCCTCTTTGTACAAGAGGTTGTCAGAACTGACAGAACTTTAAAGCCAAGAAAGAAATTGAGTTTTTGTTTTCAGATATTCTAGTAATGGTGTGAGGTCACTAGACCTTTGGCTAAGTGGTCTTTGGCTGATCACAGCCAGGGGTCCCACAGAAATACATGGGCTTAACAGGAATAATCTGGGTTGAGTCTAGTATTTTGAATCTAAAAGCAAAAGTATTCATTAACTTTTTTTTATAGCAGATACAACATGTAATGTATCATAAGACAATAAAGTACAGCCTTAAGGCTGTGCCAGTTTTATTTATTGGCATGCAAGTTATAGTTAAACATTTCAAGAACAATATCTAGTTTAAGGGAGAGGAGAAATGTGAACTTTGGAATATTTATTTTGAAAAGCTAACATTAATGTTCCTTTTAAACTGCATAATATAATCTCTTATACCTTATTTTTTTAGAGAGATAAAACTTGGTCTTCGTGTTTTTATCTATTTTTACTTTTTTTTTATTATATTGTTTCTAGCCCTTGATCAGTGTCTATTTAAAAATGGTTAAGTAATGATACAGGGCTTTGGGACCTTTTAGTGATTCTGGGGAGCCAGTTATACTCAAGAATACCAAGGCAGTGTTTCCTAGTGTACATTGATAAATTTTCCCCTTGAAGGGGGAAGATACCAAAAGATATGCTCTGTACTTGTGCCAGAAAATGTTTTATAATTACCCTGAAAAATTACTTAAAGTCCTTTACCCAGAGACTAACCAAGATAAGCCCTGCAGAGTTTTGCTGTCACTGGACTGGGGAAGTGTGCCCACGGTAGGAGCATGCCTCCATCATAGAAAAGTGGCTCCTGGCAGCTGCTTTGCTTTGCAGGAGGGTGAAACTGGTGTTATGGAAGTTCTGGGTTTCATTCGGCAAGTCAGGGAGAGTGCTAATGCTTTGCTTGGGGTCTCGATTAGTTAGAGAAGAAACTAGATCATGCTACCCAGGAGTCACCAGCTATGTGTACTTCAGGCTGGCTTTCTTCCTCTTCCTAAAAGTCACCATGCCCAGTTAGTTCTTAACCTTATTTCATGGTTGAAAAGAATCAAAAGTGCTATTTTGTGACATGAAGCTCATATAAAATTCACATTTCATTGGCTGTATAGTTTCATTGTAACACATTGTGTTCATTTGTGCATACCTGCCTGTGGGGATTCTTGTTTTAGGACAGCAGAGTGAGCTATAGCAGGTCACCTGGTGATTAGAAATTACTTGTTGGGCTTTACACACACGCACGCATGCACGCACGCACGCACGCACGTACGCACGTGCATGCACAATCTGCTGATGGTTTCAAAGTTACAACCAGAAAGGAGTAAGTGGGAGTGCTGTATATTCTGAGGCTGCCTGTGATTAACTATATTGTACCATATAACAGAAATTAGCCAGAGGAGAGGATTTTGAATGCTTTTATCACAAAGAAGTGGTGTCTGAGATCATAACTAACCTAAGTTTCTTGAGTTGATCAGGATACAGTATGTAAACGCATCAAAACGTCACACTGTGACCTACAAAGACAGACAGTTACTGTCAGTAAAATGTTCTCAAAGTGATTTAAAAATGTTTTTTTAATGCTGACTCTTGACTCTAGAGCCAAATTACCCTTTGATGTCCTCCTTTGAGACCAAGCAGTTGACTTCTTTGTACATCAGCTTTTCTGTCTGTGAAATAGAAGACTCAGGGCCAACCTCATGAACTGGCCAAGGGTTAAATGAGTTGCTGCTACATAAAGCACTTAGAAATGCACATCATCCACAGCAGCTTAGATGTCAGAGAGGTGTTGAAGTCCTATCAGTGGATGGAGAGTGCCTGGGAATACATAAGGAGGTGGACAGTTCTGAATCCAGACGAAGCACAGGCAGTAAGCGTGTATCTCTGCTTTGGTTCTGAAGGAGCTGCCTGTCATCCAAAAGCTGATTTCACCACACAGTGTGCTTGGTCTTGATGTTTGGATCTGGAATATGAGGGTATATCACAATTAATAGTTCTACTCTGAACATTTCCATGATGCCAACTGGCTTTTTCAAGAATCTTGTCAGAAATGTCTTAAGAAGTGTGCATAGCTTCAACCTTCTACTCCTGGAGGAAGTATCACAGTGCCTTATGTTAGGAATAAGCTCCCAGAGTCAAAGAGGACTGAATTGTGTTGCGATTGGCTCTGTCTCAGTGCTTGGTTCTAAGCACTGGAGAAAGGTCACAACAAAATATTCATCTGTCTACCTCTCTTTTGTCTGTCTGTCTCTCTGTCTTGGCTTTGGCGTGTGTATGTGTGAAAGAATATGTTAATGTCAGGTGTCCTCCATCCGTCTCCACCTTGTATTACCAGACAGGGACTCTCACTTAAACCCAGAGCTTTCCTCCTTGGCTTCCCCTTCCCTTTCCTAAATTGCAAAATGAATCATACTTCTTTATATACAGTACTATTTAGTACATGAAGAAAGATACTCTATTACACTAATGATCAATGTCTCCTGGTTTCCTCTTGGCATACATATCATTGAAATCTTATTAAATTACCTACTTATTAAAACAGACCAATAAAAATACCCCTGCAGGAATCAGACTAACAGTTATCTCCAAACAGAGTTTTTCTTTTTAGTAGTCAAATCAGCATCTATTAACAGTGGAACAAAATGCAAACCTGACAGCAGTACTCATTTAGAAGATAAGTTTTCTTTCAAGTACAAAGACTAACTTTGCATGCCCCGGGCCTGACTTAATTGTTCACCACCTCATATTCAAAATATCATGGAGGTCACATTCTTTTCTGTAGGGCACCCTTACAATCTGAAAGAACATGGTCTCTCAGGCCTAATTGCTGAGGTGATCCTCCACCTGAAGATCCTTTTGTGAGGCCATTCTCCTTTGGCTCCTCGATGGTGTTTTGGTGGGAGTTGGCTGACCCTTGGTTGTAATCTTCACAGTTCCAAAAGTCTTGGCTAAACTGAAGTGTAACATCATATCTAAAAAATGTTCTCAGGGCATGAAGACCTTTCTGTACTTTGTATGATGCGTCCATTGACTTCTGTGGGAGCAAAAACTTCCTTCCTGTCTTTGATATGTGTCCATATTTATATAACAACTAAACTAGCTATTGTATTTTTCCTGTTCTAGCCAAAATAATGTAGAAATTCTCCAAGTACATTATTGTTTGGTACATTGTGTCCCCTTAGTGTCATCATTAGGGCTAGGGAAGTTACACTACATGCCAGGCCATTTGATCAGTCCCTACTTTTGTGATAGTCAAACAACCAGTGTGGAAGAAAATCGTTGCAACTCGCAGTGGCTTCCTTTGTGCCCCTTTCAGGATCAGGAGTGATAAAAGCACACTTACATTGGCGGAGAAAGGACATTGCCCTTGACTTAAATCACCCCTGCTCCTGTTCCTCTGGACAGGTAGCAGGGCAATGACTGAAGCCAGACTGACCTAGGCAGGCCTGTGGGTATGGGGCTCTTGATCAGGAGTTGTGCAGGACAGCGGTTCCCCAGGTACAGGCCCTGCCAGGCTTCGCTCTGACGCGTTCTTCAGCTTGCCTTTTATGAAGTAACTTGATTTTAACCAGAATGGCTCCTCCAGTGCAAATGTTAATGTGTCCTTGCAGGGGCTCCTGGGGCGCTGCTAGATGACCTGGGCTGGCAGCAGACTGGCCTTAGTAAAACCTATGTGCCTCCACATGGCCACAGAGCCCAAGGCTGGTCTCTGCCACCTTGCTACCTGAGACCCCTTGAGGCATGGCTACCACCCAGAGTGCTGAAGACATCACCTCCTTATCTTTTAAAAGAAATGGGAACCATCTGTTGAGTGAATAGTACCATAGATTCACTACAATTTCAATTCCAGATGACAACTATCTGAAAATATTAAATGGGAAACTGCAGAACTAGCTTTCAAATGAAGCCCTGTTGTGAGTAGGTGGCACTGTGCCTGGGAAGGGCTTCATCCTTTTGCACATGTATCCTCACTGTAAAACACGACTCACCAGTTAGTCTGTGTCGGTCATGGTTTCTGCTTCACTGTGGCTGCCTAGTTTTATGTTAACGTGACACAAGCTCGAGTCATCTGAAAGGAGGGGAAACTTAGTTGAGAACATGCTGCCATAGATCCAGCTGTGGGGCATTTTCTTAGAGAGTGACTAATGTGGGAGGGCCCAGCCCATTGCTGGTGGTGTGGTCTCTGGGCTGGTGGTCATGGGTGTTAGAGGCAAGCAGGCTGAGCAAGCCTGGAGGAGCAAGCCAATAGGCAGCATTCCTCCCATGGCCTCTGAATCAGCTCCTGCCTCCAGGTTCCTACCCTGTTTGAAGTTCTTGTCCTATTTCCTTCAGTGATGAACAGTATTGTGGAAGTGTAAGCCAGATAAACCCTTCCCTCTCCAACTTGCATTTTGACCATGTTGTCTCTTCACAGCAACAGTAATCCTAAGATAGGGCCCAGAGCTCCAGTGTAGTGTCAGTGGTGACTCAGATAAACTGAAGGGGTGCTAGAAGTGGCTTCCATAAAGTGAAAAGCTGAAAGTTTTTAAAATGCACATGCTGACTGTTACCTTCATCCTGTCCTAATTTATAAATAAGTCTCTCGTATGTGTAGGAAAGCATGTGAGCATAAGGTTTGGCTTTGGTGCTGTCTACATTTGGGGACCTTGGGATGTGTTGTGTCGCCCCATGGATACGGAGAGACTGCTAATCAGTGGTATTAATAAATACTGCGCATTAGATGTCCACGATTTCCTCATCTTCTAAAATTGAAACTGTATTAAGCAACACCTTTTCCCTCTACCACCCTTCTTGCCACCCTCAGATAACTGCTGTTCTGCTTCTTGTTTGGTGAGTTTGGTTATTTAATACCTCATGTATGTGAATTCATCAAAAATACTTTCATTTTGATATTGTCTTATTTCACTTAGAATGTTTTCAAGGTTCATGAGTGTTGTGTATGACAGAATTCCTTTGCTCTTTGATGTAGAGTACCCTTTCACTGTGTGAATGAATATACATGTTGCTGTTCACCTGTTGGTAGACATTTGGGTTGTTTGTATCCAGATGTATATAATGCCGCTAACTAAGTACATGTTGTGGAATACCTCTTTGTGTGGAATACCTCTTTCTTTGT
>NW_021605140.1:2265303-2269893 GCF_004785775.1 Grammomys surdaster | reverse complement strand
TCTTTCTTTGTGTGGAATACCTCTTTCTTTGTGTGGAATACCTCTTTGAGATCCTTTTTCAGTTCTTATGACTGTATAAATACTAGTAGGATTGCTAGATGATACGCAGTTCCATTATTAACTTCCTAAAAACCATCATGTTGTATAGGTGTGCATGTATATGATGCTTGAGTCGGGGTGCACATGTGGAAGTCAGAGGACAGTGTCTTAATGGGTTCTAGAGATTGAACTCAAGTCACTGTGCTTTCATGGCAAGCAATTTTTCCTCCTGAGCCATCTTGTCCCATTTTTAACTGTAAGAAATTGTTACAGTATTCTCATAGGAGCTGACACATTTGCTCTTTCCACCAGCCATGTCCACCACCTGGCCATGTCGTCGGACTGTCCTCAGATCCCTGATTCTCCTTTTACTTCTCAGACATTGAGAATGGTTTTTTTGAGTTTGTTTTTTAGAGTTGCCATTGTTTGGGTCAGATGGCTTTGAGTTGTGGTTTAATACATGTTTCTGTCTCTCCAACTTTCAAGAGGCATGTCAGTGATGTACCTGTCATTCTGTTACCCTTAAACCACACACTACTGGGTTGTGCTTACACTGCTTTGGATACCTGGGTATCACTGCACAATAAACATATCTCAGGAATCACAAAACCAGCTAATTAACATAGCAGGGAAGGAACCCCCTAGCTTGCCTTCTTTAACTTTATTCCTGTGCAGGTTTGTACTGTGTGAAACAGAAGGTTTAAGATCCACTGTCTGAGGTGTGCACAGAGCTGCTTAGAGCCTTGATGGTGCACAGGCCTTTATCTTGTGCAGCCAGAGTTGTGACCTTTATGGTTATTTAATGAGGACCTTATTTGTCCACCAGTAGGTGCCAGCTGCTCTGTCACCTTTTCATCTCTGCTGTCCACTGCTTGTCATTTCTTAAAAGAGAAAGTCAGTTTTCTGTGCAAGCCGTTTAAAGTTGTAGACCGACTCCTAGGTGGCAATAGGCCAGACTGAGCTTTACCACTTAGGAATGGTGGCTGTGCTCAGTTTCAGTTACACTAGTGACTTTGCCGTTGCCGTTAACTTAGGAGACACAATAAAATATTGTAACTTGAAGATAAAACTAGAACTTTCTGAAGTATCACCTGTTGTAGAACAGAACCATGGTGACTCTAGTTGTTTCACAAAGATTAGAATTGGATAGAATTTGCTATGTCAGACGACACACACAAATTATACTGTAAACACGAGAATAAGAAATTAGAGCTTGCACAGTATTTTTTCTCAGAAAGAGCCTGGCTTCCCTGGACTCGATACTTGTTGCTGATTAGAATTCTGAGGGTTTCTTCCTTGAAAACACAGTGTGTATATCTAATATAATACAATATGCAAACAGAGAGCTGAAGAGATAGCTAAGTCTATAAAGTGCTTGCCATGTGAGCCCGAGGAGTTTGTATTTAATTCCCCAGGACTCAAACTGGGAGTGTTAACTCCTCCCATGGATGACCAACAGAGACCCAGGAAGCCCTGGAGCCTAACGGCCAGCCGCTCTGTCAGAGAGCTCCAGGTTCAAGGAGAGACCCTGTCTTAAAAAATAAGGTAAAAAGTGACTAAGGAAGATCCCTCTGGCCTACACATGCATGCACACATGTGCACTGGCACACACATGAACACTCAACGTATGCAACACACACACACACACACACACACACACACACAAGTCAATTTTTCTTACCCTTTTAGAGTGTAATCCATAAAATAGAAAACTACTTTGTAATTGTTTTATGTGTGCTTGGTTTAGGTGTTTGCCCTGTAAAACAGACAGGATTTATAATTTTCTTATAGTATAGTGAGTCATAATTGTAGACAAGATTGACTGTCCCTTAAGACTCTAGCTAATGTAGCCAGCTGTCCAGGCATCAGTTGAGTTTCCTAGGCAGCAGAGCAGGTGGAGGAGAGGGCAAATTTAATGCAGTGTTCAGCAGTCCAGTAGGTCTGCACTTTCACCTACTTTAGGAAAAGTGAAACTTAGAGGGTGGCTGCCTCTATCCCTGGAAGGCTTGGGATTGACACAGGTAGGGCTCAGACAACTGAACTGCAGGTTGCAAAACTAAATGAGCAGTTTGTAATTTGAGTAGGAAAAAAAAAACAGTTGTTACTGACCTAACTCTGGTTTTTGGTATGTAATGATCTCTTTATATTTCTTAATGCAAAATTCATTTCAGTCTCTCTGTGACTAGTGTGTTTTCAAACGGTGTTTATCTGCTTTGTCTTTAAACCCTCACCTTTTAGCAGGTTTGTTTACACTCTTCTTAGCAGTGAAGGTTGGCATTTATTTAGATGAGTTTTGAGTGTTGCTAATCTTTGACAATTCAAAATTAACTACTCTTCCCATTTGTTGGTTTCAAATTTCTATTGAATTTGTCTGACCCCAATGCTGGCTATTTCCTTTCTGTCTACCTAATATAGTCAGCCATTTTACCTTACTATAGACCATGCTAGGATGGAACTGACCTATTCTGTATTGGCTGTATTTAAAGATGGAATTGGTATGCGGTCTATGACATGTGGTGAAGTGGATATGTGACTTCGCTTAATGTTAAGAATTGTTAAGATGAACAGTCTTGGCTAAGTCTCTCAAATGTAGTGTGCTTCAATATCTTGTCAGGATTTGAAACTTCTGCAAATTTGTCTGTCTCTCTCTGTGTGTCTCTCCTTCTTGGTGTTTATATCACTTGCTATGTTTCTATCTCTCTGTGTTTATATTAGTGATGCCACCCACTCTCTGTTTGTTGGTGTGGGGGGGGGGAAGAGAGAGAGGGGGGTGTCTTTTGTTCAGAAGATTATTCAGGGCATTTGATTTTTATAGTGAATAGTAGGTTTGTTAAAGATACAAATCAGCCAAAAGTCTTAAACATATTTTCCCCTAACATTTTAGCCCTCATTTTACAGTGGGTTATTTTTGTATTTTAAGATCATTTTAATTTAAATTGCATTCATAAATTGAGCATTTTAAAATACCCATCTGGTAAATCTTTCAGAATGCATCTAGATCTGGTATTTATTAATTAAAAAAAAATAGATGTTTAAACTTAAAATCACAAGGCAAAACCAGTTACTTAGAAACATTTTAAATTAGAACCAGCAGTTTAACTTTGTAATTATGTTAATATACAGGGTTTCTTAATCCAGGTATTTTAGAAGCCAAATGTAGACCCATTACTCAGCCTGACACAAAAGCTATGATTGGGCTTTGCTTCCCTTTCTGATTCCAAGCAAGTTATCAGGTCACAGAACCAGCACCACGTGTGTGTGTTGTGAAGCTTTGGCCCATCAGACTTGAGTCTCACCATCGTTTCAGTCTGGGGCTTGGGGTCTTCATGGCGATGGCCGAGGTGGAGTCTGATGATACGATGAAAACTCGTGAGGTCCGAGGTGGAGTCTGATGATGCCACATGGGATCTGCAGCTGCACAGATGCAGATGCTCCATCAGTGTATTCTTGTTTTATGCTCTGTGTCAGTGGTGACTCTGAGGCCATGCCTTCCGGGTGGGCCTGTTCTCACACCTTCCTCCTTGGTGTCCAGATTCCAAGTTATTTAACCCTCATATAGAATGGGTCTGACGTCTCTGGGATAGGTGACTGACTTATTTCAATTAATCCAGTGATTGCTTTATTAAGCTTGGAGTTCTCTCTCTTTTTTTTAATTAGGTTTATAAAATTTTATTGTATGTCTGTGTTTTGCCTGTTTGTACATATATGCTCTGTATGTATGCCTTTTGTTCATGGAGGCCAGAAGTGCCATTAGATCACCTGAAGCTGGAGTTATGGATGACTGTCACCCTCCATGTGGGTGCTAGAAACTTCTTTGCAAGTGCACCAAGTGCTCTTATGCTGAGCACCTCTCCAGCTCCTCTTCTACATAAACAGGACTTTGTTTGGGTCACATCACACGTACAAGCGATGTGACGCCTTAGTTTGGATCACAGACTTTTTGCTCTGCTATGGATTTTGGAGTAGAAATGTAGTGTGCACTACACAGGTGATTTTAAATTGTATAGTAGTCATAATAAGTGAAGTTATTTTCAATCATTTTTTTAGCCAGTACAATTGGATTGTTGTTTCTACCTGCAATCAGTGTAAGAATTGACGTGTTACATATTCTTTCCATTAGTCTTAACTAAGCCATAGCTCAGGCGCTCAGAGGCCACGCATGTGGGCAGAGGAGTCCTTTACCTTTGCATCTTAGTATTAGTGTAATTGCTTTGTGTGTCATTTAATTATTTTAGGGACAGATTTCTAGAATGGAGTGAAATGTAAACGATTCTAAACTACATATATTTCCTTCTCTTAAAGGCCCTTCCTTCTTCGATGATTATAGTAGCAGTTTATTGTCCTGTGGTAGCTGCTGTTTTCATTGTTCTGAAGATGGTCAACTATCGACTACACCGAGCACTAGATGCTGGAGAAGTTGTAGATAGGAGTGCAAACGAGTTCACAGATCAGCGAACCAAAGCTGAACAAGGCAACTGTTCAACAAGGAGGAAGGACAGCAACGGTCCAAGGTGAGAGAGCAGTGTGCTTGCATGTAGATGTACATGACAG
>NW_021605140.1:2255707-2265293 GCF_004785775.1 Grammomys surdaster | reverse complement strand
AAGGTGAGAGAGCAGTGTGCTTGCATGTAGATGTACATACATGACAGTGTGTGTATTGTGTCTAAGGTGAGAGAGCAGTGTGGGATGTAGGGGACAGTGTGTGTGCAGGGATGTGTTTGCTCTCCTGTCCCTGTTTCTTCGTAAGGTTTGGAAGCAGTGATAGTCTACCACTGTGTGTTATCACATTGATAACTGCAAGTTGTAGTCTTAGAATAGAAGACAGTAGCTAGCATGTTTGCAGGACTGAATCAGTATGCATGGCCTCATCACTAAACCACTCAGGACAGTAATGCTGCTTCATAAAGGTTACACTGAAGACCAAGACATGGGAAACATAACTGAAAAAAGTTACGCATGGTTTATAAATCTCAGCATCACAACAATTTACACATGCAGAAGCCAGACAAGGTGGCATGTAACCTGTAACTCTAGCAGATTGAAGCAGAAGGATCACATGTTCCAAGCTGCCCTAGTCTTATGTGAAAATTCTCTCAGGGAAAAAGAAAGAAAAAAAATGCATATAACACTAAAATGTATATATAGCCTAAGCAAATTTTATATTTAATATAATCTGCATTTCCCAGTTAATCTCTTGTAAATATCTTTCAATTTTATATTCTTACAAGTCTCCCTCTGTTGCTTAGTTACACTGTAGCAGGTTTCCTTGGCTCTACCAACTTTGTGCTTCTGACAGAGGGATCTAATTTATTTATATGGCCAAAAGTTTCTTGAGTTTTTACAAAGTAATGCACATACTAACTGAATCTCGAAGACAGTTCTTGTGTGGACAGGTTGTATGTAAGTTCATTTGGCCCTTAAAATGATGCTGCCGTCATCCATGATGCACAGCTATGGGACTGAGTAATGACACCCAATAATCCAAGCCCTCAAGCTGGAGTCTGCTTCTAGCCAACTCAGCATCACATGAGTGATTTCAGGTTATAATGGAAGGACAGTACAGTAACAGTGTTGCTCCTCCATCCAGACACCGTGTATGCCTCTCGCTCATTGAAAGCCGCAGTTTATACCTTTCCCCTCACCCATTATGCACTTACCTCATTGGTTTATTGAGCAAGCATTTTTCTCTTGTAATAATTTTGCTCACTTTGGTAGTCACAAACTGTCATTATTTTCTTTAAGTAGCCATTTGCATCTGCAAAGCTTCTTAAAGTTAGGGGTCTTGTTTTCTCTAAACTGTTCTCAGCTCTTAAATTAGTGTTTGGCACTGACAGTTACTCAGTAAATATTTGAAGTAGTAAAAGCATTTTACTATGATATTTTTAATGGCATAAACTGTAATGTATAGATGTATTATAATTTAGCTTCTGTTTTTTAAAAGAGATTATTATTTGTTCACTTATTGTGTGCATATGTGTCTGTGTCTGTGCACTGTGTGCCTGCATGGTGTCCTTGGAAGCCAGAAGGCATCAGTTCTCTGAAACTGGAATTACAGGTAGTTGTGAGCTGCCATGTGGGTGCTGGGAACCAAATCTGGGTTCTCTTACCTGCTGAACCATCTCTCCAGCCTCCTATTTTTAGTTACATTAATATTTCAAATTTAAATGTTATTGTGAGAAAGATCCTCATGGTGCTTATTTTAAATTATTATAGTTTTAATCTTATCAGAAGTATAATTACTGGAAAGGCTACGCTGGCCTGTCCCATGTGCATGTTGCTGGTACATGTGTATACTGTAAATCCCTAACAGAGTGTAAATGACATGTATAGGGTTATCATATTGTTTTGAGAATAATAAAAAAAATCTATACATATTTAGTGTAGACATAATTTTTTTTTCTCTTTCTAAACATTTTTGATCTACAGCTGAGTAAATCACTGGATTCTGAGCATGAAGATGTGGAGACCAAGTATATCCATGTCAGGTTCTGTGCCTTATTTTCTGTACATGCACACGTACACACATATCCCATGCTTTTTTTATCATGGTAGTCCATAACAGGCCTAATATTTAGTAATACGAATCCTCCTCCATGTTTTCTACCCTCTGCATTACTTTGGTTATTCTGATGTGCCTATTTAATGTGTTAATGCTTCTGATTTTGTTTACCTTTCCTTTATTTTAAAGAGCCTACTCTGAAACTGTGTATGTCAAAGTGTATATCACCTAGAAGGATAGTTAGAGACTAATACTCAGGTCAGTATGTGATCACTCATTGCCCAGCTTAGGACACAGAGCAGTGTATAGCCTCGGAGAAGCTCATGCGTGGTTTCATGTTCCATCCACCCGCTCAGGACTGAACATTTCCCTGAAGATTCCTATCCCTTCTGTTTTCATGACATGGTCCTTATAACTGTTCCTAATGTATTTATTATTTATTGTGTGTGCTTTGAGTTATCCTGTATATCTCTGTCTAGGGACATTTTTCACAGTGTGTTTTCAAACCTAAGTGAATGTTGTAGCTCTGTTTATTCACATTCACCGTCAGACAGGCCGTACTCCAGGGAGAGGTCATGGTCTAGCCGTGCTGCTGCTGGGGGCCATTTAGATGGTTTTCAGCTCTCTCCTCTGATGGCAGACTGCAGATCTTCTGGAACACTTGGATATAGCCAGTGTATGCAAGCTGCTTCCCTTTGAGCTTGTTTCACTGGGTGATTCCAGGCTATTTGCCACAATGATTAATTTTCAAAGTCCTTATTTTTCAATATTCACGTGAACATTTGATACTGGTAAAAATTTAACGTTAGCCAGACATAGTGGTACACACCCGTAATCCCAGCACCCAGTAGGCTGGGGCAGGAGGATTTCTGTGAATCTGAGATCAACCTGGCTGCAGAGTGAAACCGTCTTAAAAGGTGAACAGCACTTTGCCATTCAGGAGTCTAAACTGAGCTTCACTGTGACTTGGATTGCTTCTTCATTGCTGCTGTGTGGAGCCCTTCATCACCACACGGGTGCCAGTTAGCTTTCTCTTCTTTCTGTTGCCCATTTGTGAAATGGGAAGCTGTCTTTCTTGTTGACTAATAGAAATTGTTCATTATTTATACCACTGTTTATTACATGTGGTAAGGCATCTCTGAGTTTGCTGTTTTTCTTTTCTTAAGATTATTGAATTTGGTTGTTGTTTTGAGATGAGGTTTTAAGTAACATAGGCTAACCTTGAAATGTAGCTGAAGGTGGCCTTGAACTCTTGACCCTTCGGCCTCCAGTGCAAGGTATTTTGGGCTTAGAGGCAAGTATGTGACATTTGGCTTAATTATCATACTTCTTAAGATTTATGTGATTTTGTTTTATTTTGTTGGTACTGGAGACACAATCCAGGAACTTGGGAATGCCAGAATGTTCTCTGTCTGCTGAACTGTATCTTTAGCCGTTCTTGGATTAAAAAACCAAAATTGTTATTGTTGTTGTTGTTGTTATAACTACTATTATTATTTAGTAATTAACATTTTTGTATCTTCCAAAAGTGTTCCCTGTACAGACATCTCATATTCTTCTGTGTTCTTAACACTTTGTTTTGTTTTTGAGTTTTGAGTGTTAGGTCAGTTATTTTAGTCCGTAGTGTCATGTAGGGTTCAGACTTACTTCTCCTCCAGTATAGTTTAACTGACTCTTTTTGGTGGCAGCCACTGTATTCTGTCTGCTAGAAATGGAATTCCATTCACAGCAGCGTGTTCCTGGACGCCCTTTCTATGATGCTGATCCAGTTGCCTGTGCTTCGCACTCTGTGTCGCAGAAGCTTGATGCCTGGCTTGTGACAGCCTTGTTCATACTGTGCTGTAGCCATCTTGGCTACTCTTTGTGGTTTGCAATAGACTTTGGCTTTTTTTTTTTTTAATTGGAATTGCTTTGAAAATATAAATTCTTCTTCAGAATCTATGTTTCTCTATAGTACTTTAACTTTTCTCCATTTATTTTATCTTTCAAAATTCCTTTAGGTTTTATATTTCTCCATTAAAAATAAATTTATTAAATTATTTTAGTTTTCTACTTTGAGTTTTGAATTTTTGCTATCTTATTTCTCTCTTAAAGGTAGCAGTTTTTATTGTATCTAGAAATCTATTAAACTTGCTTACTGATGATGGGCATTGTGTAATCTGTTTTCCTATGTGATAGCAGTTTTCTTTCTTTTTAGCTCTACTTTTTGTTTAATTGGGTTTTGTTGACTGTGGCTTTTAGTACCTGCTTACATTGAAATAGAACTGGAATACATCTTCATCTTTTCCTAGTTAAAATATTTTTTAACTAAAATAGGATTATATCACTTCCCGCCCCTCCCTTCCCTCCCTCTAGCTCCTCTCAGGTACCCACCTCCAACTCCTCCTATGTCCTCCTCGTAAAGTGACAGCCTCCTTTTCTTTATTATTGTCACATATATGTCAGCATATGTATGTGCACACAATATGTAAGTACAACCTGCTGAGTCAGTTTTGTCATTGGTGTGTATATAGGTTTGGGGCTGATCTCTTTGAATCAAACAGTTAATCCTTGAGAAAAGCAAAATTCTCTTTTTCCCAGCAATCATTAGTTGCTTATAGTTCTTTCTCTACGGTTAGGGGGACCCCACGAAATTCCCCCCTTCCATGTTAGCATGTTCGTTGATATTGCCGTTGTTCTGGTCTTGTTTATGCCACCATTTCTAAGGGAGTGTTTCACAGCTGACTTCCTGGTATATTCTGCCTATTACAATCTTTCTGCCCTCTTTTCCTCGATGTTCCCTGCACCACAAATGCAGGAGCTATGATGTAGAAGCGTCCATTGAGAATGGGCTCCCCTGGATCAGTTGCTCTCTGCATTGTGTCCAGTTGTGGATTTTTGTTGTGGTTTCCATTTCTCTATAAAGAGAAACTTCTTTGATCAGGACTGGTAACTATATTCATACCTGAGGATTTGGAACTAGGAACTGCAAATGAGAACATGCAGTATTTGTCTTTCTGGGTCTAAGTTTTGTCATTCAATATAATCTTTTCTAGGTTCATCCATTAGTTATAAATTTCATGATTTCATCTTTCTTTGTAACTGAATAATATTTTATTGCTCTTGTACCTCATTTTTATTACCCATCCATTGGTTGACGGACATTGAATTGTTGTGTCTCCTGGTTGCCATTGTAATTAGAGCATCAGTGACCATGGTTGAGCAAGGCTCTGGGGACTAGAATGTTGAGTCTTTTGTGCATATTCAAGGAATTGTATAGTTGGCTCATAGGGGAGATGTACTTCTAGTGTTCTGAGGCTTCTCCTTCTTTGTACAATGTGACTTGAGATTTCTGCGACAGGCTTTTGTTTGTGTGTCTCCTTTTCTTACTCTCCCGCTTGTGAGTCTCACATTCTGCTCTGAGGGAAGGAAACAGGACCATCAGGACAGTTTCTATCTAGAGCTAGGGACTCTGTGTAGTACCTTAGGGCATGCAGCTAATTGCATGTGTGAGTGTCTCCTGGAGCCTGTGGCTTTTCAGTGCCCTCTTTTGTGTGACACAGCAATTCGAAAATAATTAAATCTCATCTTAAAGAGTTAGAATCTTTAATGCTTGCATTGTATTTTTAAACTGTTATAAGAGGAAGTTGAGAAATTGAATTTAAGGATTTAGATACTAATATTCTGGAGACGGACTGCATTTTCTATTTCTCCTGGCAGTAATGCTTGTTAATACTGTGAACCAAAGCTCCATTTAATCAATATGAAGCTGGATTTCAAGCTAAGGTTTCTAAGAGAGATCTACTCTGCTTAGGGACATATTTTGTGTGTGTGTGTGTGTGTGTGTGTGTGTATGTGTGTAAATCTATTCCTATTTTTATAGGCACAATTATAATCTAGAGTACAGTTATAAACTTAGTATTATGAGAGTGTTAGGGTGTTTGACCAAAGCCTGAACCTCAATAGTTTAATGATCCAAAACCCAGTTTGTGATGACCCCTCTAATTCATATTAGACAGCTTCTGCTTCTCTGCCTTTCTCTGTGCTTTATTTTGTGTTTTGCTTTTTAAACAGATGGGGAAACTAAGGCACAAAGGTAGAGGTTTCCTGACTTTGGTCCATTGCTAACTGCAGTAAACCACTATGCTTCCGGAACAGATGTAAACTGCTGTACTTGACAGGGCTCGTGCTGAGCTCTCCATTGCTAAACCTGCGAGTCTCGCTGCTAGGGCAAGCTTCTTGTGTGTTAAAATGTACTTAGAGTTGCAGAGAGGGCAGACTGATAGACATTTTATTAGAGGACTTTTAAATAACGGCGGTGTTGTCCCTCCCTCCCTCCCTCCCTCCCTCCCTCCCTCCCTCCCTCCCTTCCTTTCCTTTTTCCTTTGTTCCTTTTTAGTGTTGTCTGGTTTTGTTTCTCGAGTGTGTCCTTTCTCACCCGTCTGTATTGACTAGGGACCAGTCAGTGCTCGTTCTGGATCATTGCTCCTCATCTGGGAGTGATTCTGGCCCCTGGGCATCTGGCAGTTGTATGAGAGTTTCCAGTTTTCACAACTAGGATGTGCTGCTTGGCAGCATTTGTAGGGAGATAAAGGACCCTAGATGCTGCCAGCCATTGTGCACAGGCCAGTCCCTGCAGTCATGAATTACAGAGCCCCAAGGATAGACAGGGATGGAGTGAAGAAACCTGCTCTAAGTAGTGGTGAGGGATTGGTCCAGAAGGCACTTGGATGGATGTTGTTGAGAGTCAGTGCAGTTTCTTAGAAAGAGCATGCATGGCTTTAAGTTTAAGGTTTGCAGACCTGGCATTCGAACATACCTGCCTCAAGTGCATGGCAGATAAAGAAGAGAGTCTCTCGTGCACTGTGCTCCCTGGGGCGGCACGGTTAGCTTGTTTACTTTGAGACCTCTTGCAAGAGTTTGCCTTTGGTAATATTTCACGTATTTATTTGTAAAACGAAAATAATAGCACTTACAGATTTTAAGGAGATTTTCATCAGAAACACAAACAAATCAAGTACGTGTAAGACTGGGATACAGTCACTTAGATTATGGCTACTTGGGTTTGTTTTTTTTTTTTAATCAAGGAAGGTATATGAAAGTAAACAAGATCATCTTGTCCCTGACTGACTAAACAAATGTCCTCCATGTGGTGAAATATTATTTGGTCACACATATAAATGAGATGTTACATGCTACAGTGTAGTTGGTTCTTGAATAATGTTATGGGAAAGAAGCCATTTCAAGCCATTACGTGCTATGTATGATCTGAAATGCCCAGGTGGGTACATCTAGAGACTGAAAGGAGTCACTGTTTCGTAGTGTAGGAGGACGGTAGAGAAGGCAGAGAAGAGCAGCAGGGAAAGTGTTTGCTTTTGAAGTGATAAAAATAGTCCAGAATTGAATATGATGATGGTTTTATAACTTTATGATTATACAGCAATACTGAATTAAACAGATGTGTTCTGTGGTATATGAATAAAGTCAGTGTGTATGCACACACATGTAGAGACACACAAAGTAGGACACAAAGCTTTCCACACTTCTCTGCCATAGAGCGTTTTGTCCTTTATCATCACTGTGTCCTGCATCTTTTCGTCTGTGGGTCTGACGAAAAGAGGCTCCATTCTAGTCCCATTGCTGTGTGCTTCCCGTACAGACTCAGTGTGAAGATAGCTGCACGTTACACACTCTTCTTGAGGTAGCCTGTATAGCTGCTATGAGTTAATGCTGAATAGCTAACGAGCTGGAACATATCCCCTCTTATGTGGGGTATTAATGTACTTAATTGGCCATGAACTTGGTAACTAGTTTCTGGGATGCTATATTTATATAGATATGTAGCAAATTAGAAAGTTATTTCTTAGTGGCCTAACTTGATTAAGCTAACCAGGAACATTATAGTTCTGAGATCTTTAGTAATAGAAAGTATCCTAGTTAGGGTTTTATTGCTGTGAAGAGACACCATGACCATGGTAGTTTTTATAAAAGGAAAGATTTAATTGGGGACTGGCTTACAGTTTCAGCGGTTCAGTCCATTATCATCATGGGAGGAAGCATGGCAGCATGCAGGCAGACATACATGGTGCTGGAGGAGCTGAGAGTTGTTGTTGTTGTTGTTTTTTAAGTTCACTTTATGTTCCTATCACAGCCTCCCTCCTCCCTCTCTTCCAAGTCCCACCCTTACAAATCCCTGCCTTCATTGCCCCCTCCCCTTCTCCTGAGAGACAGGGAACTCCCTTTGGGTACCACCCCACCCTGAGACATCTAGTCCCAGCAGGTCTAGGCACAGCCTTTCCTTTCCCACTGAGGCCCAAGTAGGCAGTCCAAGTAGGGGAAGGGGATCCAATAGCAGGAAATAGACTGAGACAGCCCCGCCCCACTTGTTAGGGAACCACGTGAACACCAAGCTGCACATGTGCCACAAATGTGTATGGGCTCTCGGTCCAGTTCCTGCATGGTGGACCCAGATGGTGGCCACTATCATTGTGGCCTCAATGTCTGTAGCAGCTCTAGGCTTAAAAGTGTACCAGATACATGTACGTGCTGGATAGATGGCTCATCAGCTAGGACCACTGACTGCTCTTCCAAAGGATTCGGGTTTGATCCAGCATCCATATGGCAGCTCACAACCACCTATAACTCCAGTTCCAAGTGATACAATGCCTTCTGGTCTCTGAAGACTACAGGCACATACATGCCACACGGACATGCACACAGGTACAACATTCGCACCCATAAAATTAAGGTTAAAAAAAAGATAAACAGATACACAGAAAAATTTTTTCAACCATGGGACTCCTGGCCTGATGCATACTAGTCTGAACTGGGCTAATTTGCTTTCTCTAGACCTACTTACTCTCATTGGCCAGAACTGGGCTATGTTGATGGTCTTTGGCAGGTACAGCCCTGTGTGTTAGAGTCAACATAATCTAAATCTTGTGAGAATTTGGGGTGAGGTAATTAGATCACTGGAAAAATTTGGGGTTACTCTTTTTGTTAACTAGGGGATTGGATAAGATGGTGGGTGGCAAAGACTCTAAAGGAGAACCCGTCACTCCCCCTGCCCTGACTTTCTGAGACTCTTGTTACTGTATAGCATCACTCCAGGTAGGCTTTTAGCTCACTAAACCCACAGCTTTGTTTTTCATTTTGTTTTGGCTTTACTTATTGTTTCTTTTTTTTTTACTTATTTTTAATTTTTATTTATTTTTGAGGCAGAGTCTCTACATAGCCTTGGGTATCCTGGAACTCAGTATGTAGACCAGACTGACCACTAATTCACAGTGATCCACCTGCCTCTGCCTCTAAACTGCTGAAATAAAGGCATGTGCCACTACTCCCAGCAACAAACATAAATCAAAAAGCACAGGTTTCTGATTCTTTGAACAATTAGTATGAGATAAGTTCATGTTACTTACAAAACCACAGCTGGTGAGTCTTCCCTGGCATGCTTCTCTTTGTGTCACACGGTTAGTTCATGGGTCTCTTGGAGGCATCAGCTAGCATGATAGCTCACTACCTGCAGTTGGCCTCTTTCATGGCACGGGCCATCGACTATTCACTTTTCCTCCTCAGGTTTTATGTGGACAGTTTGTGATAGGAGTTTTCTACCTCCAGACTTCTGTGGTTATTAGATGGTTCCGACTCCCAGCCTTACAGACTAGTCCTCACTCTGCTTATTACAGACTAGTCCTCACTCTGTTTATT
>NW_021605140.1:2202756-2255697 GCF_004785775.1 Grammomys surdaster | reverse complement strand
TACAGTCTAGTCCTCACTCTGTTTATTACAGACTAGTCCTCACTCTGAAAAACACAGGACTTCTGTTGGGTGCAGTGGTACACACCTTTTATCTCAGCAGAAGCTGGCAGATCTCTGTGAGTTTGAGACCAGGCTGGTCCACATAATAAGTTCTAGAATAGACAGAACTGTATAGAGACACTGTTGCAAAGACAACAAAAAAGAAAAAAACAGGAGCTCATCAGTGACAGTTGATGACAGTCTTTTTCCCATTTTCCTGCACAGTGATCCTGGTGGAGGGATTGAGATGTCAGAATTCATTCGAGAGGCCACACCTCCGGTTGGCTGCAGTTCAAGAAATTCTTATGCCGGTCTAGACCCAAGCAACCAGGTAGGAGTGTACTACTATGCTGTGCCTTACTCCCTTTCTGGTGCTAGTGCTAGCCAGAAAACATACTTAGAGCCATCTGTCATGGTTCCCTCCCTCCCTCCCTCCCTCCCTCCCTCCCTCCCTCCCTCCGTCCCTCCCTCCCTCCCTCCCTCCTTTCTCTCTCTCTCACAACATTTTTGATTGATGTATACCATCTATATTCGTTAGTGTTTTTTAATTTAATTTTTAATTTGGTTTGTATGAGTATTTGTGTGCCATGTATGTGCCTCGTGCTTGTAGAGATGAGAAAGAGGCCATCAGATCCCCTGAAACTGGAGTTACAGACAGTGTGTGCCACCATGTGGTACTGGGAATCAAACCCAGGTCCTCTGTGTAAGTATTGCAGCTCAGAAAGGAAGGCTTCCCTACAGAAGTATTATAGCTCTGCTCCGAGAGGTAACCTGGCAGTCAGGAGCCGAGGGCCACCACAAAGCCACACTCTATAACAAACCTCACACAAGATAGTTATTGAAGGAATTGGGAAAGACCTAAGACGGTGGCTACCACTGCTTGGGCAAGAAGCAGCAGAGAACTGAACCGAAGGCAGGGTTTATATAGGGTTTCTTGGGGTGGGGTGGGCATGGGGGTGGCGCTTTTCAGGGTGAGGATTGGTGGGGCTTCAAGTCCTGAGCTTGGGGCAAGCATAGGGATTGTTGGGATTCTGTTTTCTTGGTCCTGGGCTTGGGGTTGGGGTCAAGCCAGGTCAGGGTGTTCTTTCCCTGGCCCTTTTACCCTACACTGTAGAGAAGCAGAGATCCTACTGAGCTATCCCTCCAGCCCCTAATTGTTACTTCTTCTTATGCACATTGCTAATATATATTTGCTGAATGGTCACCACATGCTCTCCTTCAGTCACTTTTGATCAAGCAGCTGTGAATGCCTTAGGAGTTTAGCTCACCTGCTCCATCCTCCTTCCCTCTCCTAGTCCATATTGGAAACAAGATGTCTGCATGGTTAAAAAATAAAAATAACATATCTCAAATCTCAGTGATGAAATGCTAATGGTAACGCTAGAAGTGAGTATAAACCGACCACTAACAGTAACGATGGATCTCTGCTCTAGTATTTTATTCTTGGGCTGTGGCTCTGCAGGTGGTTTGCATAGACAAGGCTGTGGCTGCCATATGTCTAACCCCTGCTCTGCTCTCTCATTTGTCCTCAACATGCATGCACCAGGTCAGGTCCTCGGCAGGATTCCCAATTGCTTTCTCAGTAGCTCCCCCAAATGAAGTAAACTCTCAAAGGAACCTGTAACATGGAGCTTTATGTAATTGTGGGGTTTCGTGGTCACTTCATCACTCCTTCCATTTTGAAGGAAACAGCTGATGTTCATCAGAGTGTAGTGGAGAGCTCACTTCCTGAATCTCCTTCCCTCATCCCTCCTGTGACGTCCGTATTGTCACCGCATAGCCTGTGGGTTGAAATCACTCCTCTTCCTCCTCTTACGTCCCAGTGAGAGACCTAGTTTTGATTCCTGCCCTACTTTAGCTCTTCTTGAAACCACCCTCAAATCCTTGGTATTTTCAGATCTTACGGTGTTGGCCCTTATTGTAGACAGTGCACTTACGTTCATTGCAGCTTAGTCTCTGGTGTATGACGTGTGGTGAGTTCTAATCCTCTAGAGTAGACTTTCCTCTCTGCACTCTGTCATATGTTGCCTGTACATGCCTGACTTTCAGTTTGTGGTTGCTAATTACCTTTATGTGAATGGTTAATAAAATTTTACAGATAGAATTGAACTCAGCCCGTCACTTAACAGTAGCTGGCTTGGTTCTCTGGATGCTCTCTGTGAGTATTCACATAGTATCATGGTATTGATAGCTGAACACTAAGAACAATAGTATGAAAAGACCACAGTCTATGAACCAGAATCTCCAGTAGGGTCTTGCTTTGTAATACATGTTTATAGATTTGCTCCAAGTTTAAGTAAGTTTTTAGTAACAGTTTTTGTTGTGAAACTGTTGTGTTATAGAACAGAGTGTTAAAGTCAAGCTCTTTCCATCCTCCGTAGAATGGGGAAATTTGGTATAATAAAACAAAAAATCCAGGACCAACTATTCAGACAAGTCCACGTTTCCATGGTAATGAATTAGAGTGGTACCTTAAAGTTTCAGGTAGCACAGTATTTGTTTGCACTAATTCTCTGCTTCCTAGCTTCTTGTCCTTGGTTGTCTTCATGCATCCCACAGTTTCTTTTCATAGAACAACTGAGTCCTTAATCATTGTGATCATTGTAACAGTCCTGTTTAACCTCAGCCTTCTTAGAAATGCAGGCAACAGCAGGTTAGCCCTGGGAGTTAATCCTACATTTCTGCTAGTGTTTGGAAAGCCATACTTAATTATTTTTTTATTATTATTAATTTTAATTTCAGAAGGACAAGTCAAAGGACATAGCAGGTATCAGTCACCTTTGGATAATTGTCCTAGGTGTCATTTTGGTTGATCTGTAATAATCTGTAAATATTTCGTCTAGGATCATGACTTGGTCAAGGATGGTGACCTAGTCCTACTGTTGGAGACATTGTGACCCAAGTAACCATTGTCATTGTTTTACAGACTAGAATGAAAACATGTGTGCATCTAAACATATACTGTAGACAATTATGTTTTTCTTAAGTGGTAGTTCTTACATTAGAACAGGGAAATACTTTTTCTTTGTTGGTATTTTATACTGTTTATAGTGTGTAATGTTTTTGATGTATTATTTTTACCTCTTAGAGAAGCTAAAGTGAAAAAGGTGGTTTAGGGCATTTGTATCTGCATGGAATGCAGCTGATATGTATGGACACTCTTTCTTGATTGTCGTGTAGCTCCTGGACATATTGTCATGATTGTTTATGTGACTGTGTAGGTAGAGTTACCATGCCTTCCCTTCAGCTCCTTCTAACCTGCTCCTTCCCACCCTTGCTCCCTTCTGTCTTAGTCATTTCTCCTCACACACCACCATCCGTGTGCCTGCACTCCCCCTGGCCTGCACTCCACTCCCCCTGGCCTGCACTCCACTCCCCCTGGCCTGCACTTCCCCTGATCTGCACTCCCCCCTGGCCTGTACCCCCCACTCCTAGTCTGTACTCTTCCCTGGTCTGTACTCCCCCTTTTGTTTGCCTCTTGTCTTTGAAATAATTTAGTGCTTCTAAATATTCGAGGTAAATATTTGGTCTAAGATCTGACTTGGTCAAGGATGGTGACTTATTCTTACCATCAAAGAGATTGTGACCAAGTAACCGTTGTCATGTGATCTGTTACCAAGGAACTAATACAAAATCTTTTCACAAAGTCATACTTGCCTTCAAAATGGCCTAGAAAAAGGGCTGACTTCAGAGGAAGAATAATTAATTCCAGCTAGAGAGAAAGGCAGGGATCCACTGTAGAATGTGGCCTTGCCTGACATCCCCAGTTCTTGCTGGATCTTTGCTATGGGGCTTACCATAGGGAAAAACACAGGAGTGTTTATATAAACCATTTAAGTGAAAAACTTCACTCCTCAGTGTAACAGTTTCCACCATTTTTCCTATTTTTTCATTTCACTTTTACAAAATGTAACAAATAAGGGTTAAAGAAAAAAATTAAACCTTTCATGATGTCATACATAGTAAAAACTTTTTTTTTTGTTTTTTTGTTTGTTTATTTTTGGTTTTTCCAGACAGGGTTTCTCTATATAGCCCTGGCTGTCCTGGAACTCACTCTAGACCAGGCTGGCCTCGAACTCAGAAATCTGCCTGCCTCTGCCTCCCAAGTGCCGGGATTAAAGGCGTGCGCCACCACTGCCCGGTAGTAAAAACTTTTAAAGATCGTGAAGTCACTATGCATCATCTACTGGTTGTGTCACAAATGTCATGAGCTCTTCTGCAGTGACATTTCTGTAATTTATATTATTAATTATTATTAATTATCTGTTGTGTACAGATGTTATGAGTCTTTAATTTTGGAGGGGGCTTGTTGGAGAAAAGCATTAGGAATCAATATCTGTGGTATCTGTTAAGTCCTCTTTCTTCAGTACACAGTACAGTACTCATCCGAGAGGGGTTTAGAGAAATGGGATTGGCGTTTGCTGTGTGGTCTGGAGGGAGGCAGCTGTGTGCTAACTGGCATTGTCTCTGTCCTCCAGGCTTGTCCATGAGGCCCTAGGGTGAGCAGAGCAGCTGCGCTGTGGCTGTGGATGTGAGGGAGTTAGGAAGTGGGCAGGGTGGGGCGGAGGCTTCTCCAGACACACAAACAGTCTCTGTCTGGACCTTCGAGAGGCATTTCCCTTAAATCCAGTCATCAGAACTACTAGGTCCTGTAGTCCCCTCTAGATGGTGCTGGGGTCCACTTCTCGTAGTTCAGACAACATGGAGCCACGTCTGTACACAGTGGGAAGCTTGGCCAAGAGGGAAAAGGGAAACATTTGATGATTGTGAGCAAATAACTAAAACTCATATTCAAATAGTTTGTTTTCTAAGTTTATATTCCCAGAAGAGTATCCATTAAAATAGTGTTTGTATTTGCTTGTTTAAAACTTTGATCTAAGAATTTACTGTGTGTTTGTATTTCTAGTAGACAAATAATATTTTTCCCAGTAGCTTGCCTACCTGTTTAGTAGGTGTTTTAAGAATGGAATTTTACTGTTAAAAAATTAGGGGCCTATTCTTTTTACTATTATTACTCGTTTTTAATTTTGGAAATAGTTTCTCACTGTAAAGCCAGGCCGGAAATCATCCCACCTCAGCCTCCCATGTGCTAGAATTCTGGGTTGGTAACACCACATCTTGCAACTGTTTCCTTTCAGGGACAGTATAGTGACTGTCTGAGGATGTATCAGGGACAGTGAGTGTCTGAGGATGTATCAGGGGCAGTATAGTGACTGTCTGAGGATGTGTCAGGGGCAGTATAGTGAGTGTCTGAGGATGTATCAGGGGCAGTATAGTGAGTGTCTGAGGATGTATCAGGGGCAGTATAGTGACTGTCTGAGGATGTATTAAAGCAGATGTGAAGACATCCTGAGAGAATCAAGCTTAACAAACACCCTAAAATAGTATAAAACTTAGTGTGCCTGCGTCTTACGTGTTGTGAGCATGTGCGTGAGTGCATGCATTTGTTGTGTGTGTCCATGTAAGTGGCTGGCCAGTGAGTTCTAGAGCTCTGCCTTTTCCACCCACCTAATGATGGATGCTAGAGATCCAAAGGCAGATCCTCCTGCTTGCAAAGCCAGCGTATACTAAGAGCTTCTCTCTGGCTCTGCAAAGCTTAGTTTTTATTGGTGACATCGAGTTTATAGTCTCACCTGTGCATGTTTTTGTTTTCTTTCTCATTGACAAGTTCTTACACATCAGAGCATACATCTCCAGTGTCTCTTAAAGACTCCACCGAGTCTTTACTTTTGCAAAAGCAGTTAATGGCCTTCTAGGTTAATTCAGCCTCTCCTGCTCTATGAGTGGTCCATTCCCCCATCTTCTGAGCTGGTCTCTTGTATACTGTGGCCACAGTGGCAATGCTGAATGCGAGAAGGTGTCTTCTTTGAGTCCATTGAAGGAGACTTCAATGGAGCTTGCCGGTTTAGTTGGCAGAATAATTTGTATTTTGTTTTCTTATTGTATTTGTGGAATTTGTGGTATTTATTTAAATGGCTGTGTAAATGATGTGTGTAACTTTTAGGAAAATGTTAGACCATTTGAATATAAACTTTAAAGACTCAGTTACAATTACAGTTTGTGCTAAAAATTCTTCTTTTTTTGATTTTTATTATTTTTAAATGTTCTAACCAGCAATAAAAAAGTCCTCCATGTCTTAGAGCTAAGAACAGTAAGACGTGATGCTGTACTCTGTGTCATGTTAGTATACTTTGTCCCCTCAAACTTGGTTGTTTTCTGCCCTGAGAAATCTTATGTTTATTTCCCACAGACTCAGTGTGTGGCATTGCTTTTGGTGTATAACATAAATATGCCATGATGTAATGTAAAATAATGGTAACAGCTCCTCAGGGGAGTTTGCTCGAGGTGGCGGGTGTTTGGCCCCAGGGGCTACGTCAGTCTTTAGTATTCAGAGGGCTTATCAGCACGAGCTGCAGCAAACACCTGCATGCCTCGGATAGAGCGTGCCCAACAGGTGTCTGTAACATTGATGAAGTGACTGATAGCGTGCCAGAGAAGACGGTTTGGATAGTCTTGTGCTTTGGATTTGTGGTGACTTATGGCTGGTGTGTTAATTCATTTTTTCTTGTGTTGCTTTAGATTGGCTCTGGATCATCTCGACTTGGAACAGCAGCAACTATTAAAGGTAGCCTTACTGCGCACTGACTGGCTGTCCACTCTCTCTCTCAGCGACAGCATTCCACTACACCGAACTTTAAATCCATCCGGGCGTGACATCATCGTGTGAATTGTTATCCTTTCGTCATCTCAGTAGCTCAGACATTTGAACATTTGTATTGTTTATAAGTTTTGATTTATTACAGACCTTTTGACATAGGGGATATGTTTTCCTAAGTAAGGGTGCAGCTTATGAAAAACCAGTTTGCTGTGGAAGTTTTAAATGTGATCATAATTGAAGCATTAAGAGAGGATTTTTTTCTCTTTCTCTATATTTACCTAAAGTAAATGCATAGTTTTGCTGTACCGTGCTGAGTTTCTAACCTTCCTGGGGAGGGACATTTCTCTTGTTTCAGTTTTGTTATTAAATAATTGGCATTTCTTTTTAGAATCTGTTTTTTGAAAAAGCTAACACAAACTCTTCCATATTACTTGTAGTCTGTGTTCTGTGTTCTGTTGTTAAGTCACATTGTTATGTCTCCCATGGTCCGTTCTGCTTAGTAAGTTTAGTGTAGTCAGCACATACTGAGTAGTTGCTGGTGTGCCGACCTGCCTTTGGTGACAGACCTCCCAAAATCTCTGTCCCTTCTTTGCTGTGCCTTTGCTTCAGTGTCATGCCCTCATGTGTTTGTCTACATTGTAGGAGACACGGACACTGCTAAGACCTCTGATGACATAAGTTTGAGTCTGGGCCAGAGCTCTAGTCTTTGTAAAGAAGGAAGTGAAGACCAAGGTAAGCAGTTCGTCCCAGTGGCGTTCCACCTGGTGCTGTGTGGCCACTTGAGGAGTACCTTACTTACATTTAATACACCTGCTTGTTAGTAGTTTTCTACACAACCTGTTGCTCTATAGCTCTGGCAGGTCTGTAACTCACTGTGTAGCTCAGGCTGGCCTCAAGATCTTCGGTGATCCTCCTGCCTCTGCTCCTAAGTGTTGGATTACAGGCATCAGCCACCATGCCTAACTGTAATGTGGTCACTTGTAGGAAACAGTCAGGTCATTTACTAGAATAGCAGCAATGCCGCATTTTAAGTCCATTGGCCATACTGAGTTAAGTTGGAGTACGCAGAGAAAGAAATTGTGTGAGCGTGTGTTGAGGGTGTGAGAGGCCAGGTGGATGTCTGCTATTTCTTTAGTTGCCCGTTAACTTGATGTTTCACCCATTTCCATTTTTTTTCCTCCTCCTCTTCTTTTTGGGACTGCCAGCTTTTCTGTATGTAGTGTTGGCTGGCCTGGAGCTTCTGTGTAGACCAAGGTTGCCTCTAGCTCTTGGAGGGCCACCCAACTCCTCCACCTCCTGAATGCTAGGATTAAAGGCATGTGCCTTTCTTCCAATCCCATCCACACCAAACTTCATTATTTCTTCCTCCTCCTCCTCCTCCTCCTCTTCCTCCTTCTCCTCTTCCTCTTCTTCTCCCTCTTCTTCCTCTTCCTCTTCCTCCTCTTCCTCTTCTTCTTCCTCCTTCTTTTCCTCTTCTTTTTAAGATTTATTTATTTCACACATATTGAGTACACTGTAGCTGTCTTCACACACACCATAAGAGGACAGCAGATCACATTATAGATGGTTGTGACCTACCATGTGTTACTGGGAATTGAACTCAGGACTTCTGGAAGAATAATCAGTGCTTTAAACCACTGAGCCATCTCTCCAGCCTCTAAACTTCATTTCTTATAGGCATAATCTGTTTCTTCTGTTGCTGGTACTTGAAAGTTATCTTGTCATTGTTAAATTGCTTTTGAGGACAACCCCCCTTTCCCAGGCTTCTAAACAGACTGTGTGGTATGGATTTTATTTTCTTTCTTTGAAATTAAAAGTAAATCTGTTACTTTTCACATAGCAGTATTCATTTCTATAATCTGTACCATTGTGATGTCTTGACGACTAGGCTACAGTGCTGATCGTTTGCATTTAGGAGTCATGTATCTCATTATCTTACTGTACATCTAAAAAGCACTAAGCAAGGGCGTTGTTTTGTTTGTGTTTTATGATAATCTGGCAGGTTGGGATTTATACACATACAACTCTACCGTTGTAGCCAGGTATAGATTAGCTTAGATGATGTCTGGAATTCACTTGGCATAGACTGTTGTCTACCTTAGGAGTCCACACACTTATTTTTGAAGAGGCCTAGGTAGCTCTGCAGCTCATCTGTCCCCTTGGTACCCAGTCCTGTTGTTATGGAGGGAAGGATCCCTAAACTCCTTGTAAGTGAGTGGACATGGTTGTGCTACACTGACATGAGTCCTTTACAAACATGGCCCGCCTGTGTCCCACAGTTCTTGCTTGTCTCCTCCGTGGGGTTGCTTGTCTTCATGTGCATTTATCCAGTTATCATTTCAGGTTGTTACATTACAGATGAGCCCATTGTGACTTAAAAAGGAGTTGTAGGAAACTCACCCACAGTCACAGCTAAATTGAAACTACTATACTACTTTAAAATAGTGTAAAAAATACTGTTTGGGGATGTGGGTGCGTGGGTTTGAGTGTGGGGGAGAGAAAAAACTGAACTTACGAGCACTGTTAATGCAGGAGCCATCTCTCTGGTCCCTCAAGTACTTTTTTTTAACTTGGCTTTTATCTGTTCTTATTGTGTACATGGCACTGTTTTAAATATTGTAGATTAATCAGTGAACAATTTGTACCCTCTACGGCTTTCACGCTCTCATTATGGAGTGGTGTTACTGTGAATCAGCCACAAGAGTAAACAGATGGGGAATAGGGAGTGCTGGGGTTGGGGAAATAGTAATCTTAACTAGAGTGGCTTTTTACCTTCAGCAGAGACCTAGAGAGAGTCCCTTCTCTGCAAGGGGGAACAGCAGGTGCAAGAGGTGTAGGAGCAGACCTGTCAGCTTTGAGAACCAGTATCTGTGGGGGGTAGAACATCTCAGAGGTCATTCCTAAAGATACTTGTTCCAATTTCTAGGAAGATGAACTATGGCCCCGACTCTGAGACTGTATCAGAGGGGTGGATGCTGAATTTGAATTTGAGAGGTCGTTTAGAGGGCCATTGTAAACATGAGGGGGAGTAAGACATGGTTTGTGTTCTCTCTCTCTCTCTCTCTCTCTCTCTCTCTCTCTCTCTCTCTCTCTCCCCCCCCTCCCTCCACCCCCTGTGTGTGTATGTGTGTGTGTGTGTATGTGTGTACACTAATATGATGCTGTTAGTGGACTTAGTAGTATTATATAGGATTTTGATAGTCTGTTTTGGGATGGACAGCAGGGAAGATGGGGTGTCCTTTCTAAATTAAACACAGGAGGGAATGGAGACTGTGGTGGGATGTCCAGTTGGAACATATTTAGTATGTGCTTCTTTGGCACCTCAAAGCAGCCATGAGAAGAGGGAAGTCAGGGTAGATGTATGGGTTGGACATTAGGAATTAATTGTCAGTGTGTAAATGCCAAGCAGCCAGCCAACCAGATCAAATGTGGGGTAAGAGCTATGCATGCAGGGCTCATACCCATAAGTTGGGAGGGTGAGACAAGAGTGTTACGAACTCAAGGCAGCAAAGTGGCAAAGTGAGTTCCAAACCACTCTCCATTTACAGAGTGAAGCCTTTTCCCAAACAAAAACCCCACCACCAACAAAAACCAGCAAAGCAAACAGTGCAGAAGCACACAGTGGGTTGGGGTCTTCTGAAGTTGGTAAACTAATGGGGCAGTTTTGCAAAGTTAGTAGGTACAGAGTTTACATGGTCCTGGCTGTGGTTTGTCACCACCTAGTGGCAACTGTTTGAAATACCATTTGGACGGCCTTGGTCTCAGGTGCCTGCTTGATAAGTTGATTGTTTTGTCCTAAGAGTCTAGATTCTTGGTAGAACTAAGCCTGTGCAATTCACCCTGCTTCTTGACTTCCAAGGAGGAGATTTTGCCAGTGTTCTTTCTCTGTCCCACTCATGTCTTCCTTGTCCAGGATGAGAATTCTGACTCACCCTACGCACATACAGGCTTGAAGAGTACAGGGACAATAGTCCAGATGTCTCTGAGTGTTTGTCCTCAAGGTGCAAGGAGGCTAGGAGAGATTTACAAAGAGGAAGTATAGGTGGGAAACTGAAAAGTCTCAGGGCTCTGCCCTGAGGTTTAGACCGCATAGAAACAGCTGCTGTGTCAAGAGGAACTCTGAGCCTGCTAGATGCCAGCATACTGGAGGAAGGCTCATCTCTGTCAGTACTGCTGCTCAGGCAAAGGACTTGAGGGTGCAGCTTGGCCATTACTTACAACAGTGAAGACACTGCTTACCTTGACAAGTCATTTTAATGGAGTAGTATCAGAACCTGTTAAACTGGGGATGTGACTGAATGGGAGAGCGCTTGCCCAGTGTGTAAGTGTGTTAAGGCCCTTGGTTTAGTCTCCAGTGCCACACCACAAAGCCCCAACAAAAAGTCCTGAAGAGTTGTTTAAGAGAGTTAGGGGAGAAAAACAAATTCCTGGTTATAAACTATGCTTTCAATAAACTCTTGCAAAGGACAAGAGAACTGAGATGTTAACTAGCAGAAGACATGAAAGATAGAGGAGGAAGTCTAGATTTTAAGAGAAATAACAGCATGTTTCTGTCATTGATAGAGACAGTCTAAGAGAGAAGCCCAGAACACACTTCTGGTTTACATGTAAGTGTAGTTAGCTGTTAGCTTAGGAAAGAGTGGTGTGAGGAGTGAAGTAATTGATACTTCTGTCACTGAGAACATTCTGGAACTTTGTGTCCTATTATTTTTCATTATGATCCAGATTTCATAATATAAAACTCTCCATTCTAGCTTAAGTGCCTTTTAGTACACCCATAAGACTATAGTCCTGTTGTCAGACCTTTTTGTCACCTGCTACCATCCCTCTTTGCTTCTTCAGCCTGACAGTACTGGTTGTTCTTGCTGTTGAAATAAGAGGGCCTGAGTTCAATCCCCAGTGTAAAAATACCAGGTGTGGCCGTGCACACCTGTGTGGCAGTGTATACCTGTGTGGCCGTGCACACTTGTGGTCTTGGGGAAACAGAGAAAAAAACAACTGCTAGAGCTTGCTGTCCAAGCAAGCTAACCAAGTCAGTGAGCTCCGGGTTCAGTGAGAGACCCTATCTCAGAATTAAGGGGGAGGGCAGCTGAGGGAGGGACGCCTGCATCGCCTCTGCCTCCATGTGCACGTGCACATACTCCACCCCGCTCCACGGGTCTTTGAGGAAACTTGGTTTGAGCATTAGCATTTTAAAAAATTCATTATTTATGAAATTGTTTCTTTTTCATGTGTATGACTGCTTTTCCTACACGTGTGTCTGTGCATTACTTGCTTGCTTGGTCAGAAGAAGTCGTCAGACCCTGGAACTGGAATTACAGACGGCAGGAACCTTTATGTGGGTGCTGGGGGTTGAATCCGGGTCACCTGAAAGAGCAGCCAGTGTTCTGCTGAGCCATCTCTCTAGCCCTGATCATTAGCACTTTAAAACGCCCATTTCTTAATAGATTTCGTGTGTGTGTATGTGTGTGTCTATGTGTCTGTGTGTCTGTGTGTCTGTACACATGCCCTAGAGCACACATGGAGGTCAGAGGACTACTTTTTACAGAGTCATTTCTCTCCTCCTTTTACCTTTACATAGATTCTGGGATCCAATCCAGGCAAGCCTTCTCCCAGTAAGCCACCTTCCTGGTCAGGTTTAGATTTTTTTTTTTTAAAGTATATAAATGTTTGTGGTAACTTCATTCTTATTTTTTTAATCTTAGGAGAGAGTGTTTGCTTTTACCACTGAGATTCAAGTATATATCTAACCTTAATCTGAGTTATAGTTTTTCTACATAGTTGCAATAATTAGTTTTTCTTTTCTTTTCCTTCCTTCCTTCCTTCCTTCCTTCCTTCCTTCCTTCCTTCCTTCCTTTCTTCCTTTTTTCTTTTTTTTCTTGTATTTATAGCTCAGACTGGCCTCAAACCCATGATCTTGCTACCTCTTAGATTGTGCTTAGATTACAGACATGTGTCACCACATCTAAATTAATAATTTTCTTTTTATGAAGCTAACATCACGTTCAGGCACCCTTTCCAATTAAAATGGAGGTTTTAAAAATCATCTTTTGTGTAGGTAGATGGGCTTTTTACATCAATAATTCTGTGTAGGAAGTCTATATGATATTTTAAGTTAGTAGCTCCTACCTTAAATGGAAGTTGAAGGAATGCTATTATAACATAGAGCAACATGTATTTTTTTCATCAGAGGCTTGCTTATAGTTGCTTCAGCAGTGATGAAAGAAAATGTAGGATTTTAGCTTGTACTTATTACTGTTTTTGTCAATACTTAACATAATCTTATTGAGGACATAGAGCATACTGCACATGATTTTGTTTTTTTATTATATTTTTATTCTTTGAGAATTTCATACATCCACACAATGTATTTTGATCACATTAATTGCCACTCCTCCCTCTGCTACTTCAGCCCAGCTTTGAGTCTTCATTTAGATGTGCGTGTTTGTGTGTGTACGTGTGTACACATAGTCCCTGTTCAGTTTGTGCTGTTCTAGTATAATCACAAGTGTGGGTCTATTCAGTGGATCACCTCCTAGGGCACCCCTAAACTGATTCTTCCTCCCCAGACACATCACCATATGACACATCTCCTCAGAAGTGGGACCTGTGAGCTTCTGTCATTTTGTGACTGTCACACACCATGGGATACCTTGCATCATTATGTTGTATGTTGTTTGAGCATTGATCAACACTTTGATTCTGTTGTTTGTTTCTTCCTACTCTAGGTCATAACTCTTTAAGATTTATGTGACTGATCAGCATGGTGGTGGTTGTGTGTGTTTGTGTAATGTGGACATACATGTGCTATGATGTGTGTGTGGAGGCCAGAGAACAGCGGTGTGGTGTTAGTCTCTCCTCCTTTCTTCATGTTCCTGACATACATTCAGGTGTCCAAGCTTGGGCAGCAAGCACTTTGTCCACTATGCTATTTTGGAGGTCCCATTCTAAGTCTTTGTTTGTTTTTAAAATAGTCTTATTAGTGTTTCAAAAGAATTAAAGTATTTTCTTAGGTACAATAATGACAGTTACTATTTTGTTTTTAACATACATACATACATACATACATACATACATACATACAGTTATGTATGTGGAGATATTCAGTATTTCCTGCTTGCTTCTTAATAAGTTTGATCACACATCTTTTAAATGAAGAAACAAAGGCTCTGAATGGTAACCCAAGGTTACTTGTTTGTAAGTTAGAAATAGAGCCCACCTGTTGTGGCACTCACCTGAGTTTGCAGACCTGGGATGCTCAGACAGGAGGATCTGAAGGTCAGAGCTAGCCTAGGCTAAATACCCTGTTCAAAAGTGAGGGAGGGAAGGGAGAGAGGAGAACACACACACACACACACACACATACACACACACACACTTTTTCTGAAGCCTTTTGAAGAACTCAGATGATTTGAAAGTTCTGTTCATTCCATCAGTTAGAATGGGTTCTTTGTGCAGTTTTGAAACAGAAACCAGCTCTTTGGGTTGTTCAGCACTCTGTTTGAGGATTGCTTATACTTGACTTCCTACTGTAGACTCTGAATTCTTTTCTTTGTTAACTAGGACAGAAGCTGATATGTATCTGTATTAACATTTTTAACTGTGTTTGACACAGATTTGGCGACTGATCGCAAGCTCTTCCGCCTGGTCTCCAATGATTCCTTCATTTCTATTCAGCCATCCTTGTCCTCTTGTGGACAGGACTTACCAAGGGACTTCAGTGACAAAGTGAGCCTGCCAAGTCATAGCCAGCACCACCGTGTTGATCAGTCACTGTGCAGTGCCTGTGACACAGAAGTGGCTTCTCTTGCACCTTTACATTCCCACTCTTACAGGAAGGAGCACCGGCCACGGGGAGTGCCGCGGACTTCCAGCTCTGCTGTGGCTTTTCCTGATGCAGCACTGAGTGGCCTCCCTCTTTACCACCAGCAGCAGCAGAGACGGGGCTTAGACCCTGTTACTGAGTTAGACTCATCTAAGCCGCACTCAGGCACTAGAGAGTCCTTAGTGGGGAAGTCCTGCTCTCTCACACAGTCTCAGCCTGCTGCTGACCGGAGAAAAAGTAACTCTCAACCACCCACAAAGTGTGGGAAGAGCAGGGCACTGAATGCCGAGAAGAGTGTGGACAGTCTCAGGAGCCTGAGCACACGGAGCAGCGGGTCCACTGAGAGCTACTGCAGTGGGACCGACAGGGACACCAACAGTACCCTCAGCAGCTATAAAAGTGAGCAGACCAGTTCCACTCACATCGAGAGCATCTTGTCTGAGCATGAGGAGTCTCCGAAAGTGGGAGACAAGAGTACCCAGAAGAAAGAGTGCTGTGCCGACTCAGTGGACGAGAGGAGCCATGGGGCCACTGACCGAAGGACTAGCAGTGACAAGACTGCCCCAGAGGGAAGCACACCTTCGGCGCCTCCCGAGGCCCCAGATGCTCAGGCATCTGAGGAGATGCCTGACCAGGTTGCTCCCAGCAGCTCTGCATCAGAAGATGCCAATAAAAACCCCCATGCGAATGAGTTTACTGTTTCTGGGGACAGGCCACCTGAGCAAAGTGCAGAGAGCAAAGAGGAGCAGAGCGAAAAGCCCAGCCTTTCCACAGACTCCAAAGTTTGTAAAGACGATGGTGGGAGGCAGAAGGAAGGCGATGTCAGACCCAAGTCCTCCAGCTTAATCCACCGGACAACTTCTACCCACAAGCCGGGCAGGAGGCGCACAGGAAAGAAACGGGCCAGCAGTTTTGACTCCAGTCGCCATAGGGACTATGTTTCCTTTCGAGGAGTCTCTGGAACCAAGCCGCACAGTGCTGTATTTTGTCATGACGAGGACTCCAGTGATCAAAGCGACTTGAGCAGAGCACCCAGTGTTCATTCTGCTCACCAGTTCAGCAGCGATAGCTCGTCCAGTGCTACTTCTCATTCCTGCCGGTCTCCCGAGGGCAAATACAGTGCCCTCAAAACCAGACATGGCCATAAGGACCGGGGCACAGACTCAGACCACACTCACAGAGCTCATCCAGGCCCCGAGGGAACTGCCAAAAAGAGGGCCTCTCGGAGGACTTCCAGCACAAGTAGTGCCAAGACGCGGGCTCGGGTGCTGAGCTTGGATAGTGGCACTGTGGCCTGTTTGAACGACTCTAACAGGCTGCTGGCACCGGACAGTAGAAAGCCCTTAACCACTTCAAAGTCAGATCTTGAGGCCAAAGAGGGAGAGGTGCTGGATGAGCTGTCTTTACTGGGCCGAGCTTCCCAGTTAGAGACAGTCACACGGTCCAGGAATAGTTTGCCAAGCCAGGTGGCATTTCCTGAAGGGGAAGAGCAAGATGCAGCCACTGGAGGTAAGCTATGGGACTACTACAGGTTGACACTGTTGCTCCCGATAGTCTAATAGAACCTTCAGAAAGTAGGTTTCTCTGTGTTAGGAAAGCACGCTTGTTTCGGTGAGTACGGTAGTCTCTGATGGCCCAGCTGTCTTATGGGACACACCAGCTTATTCTTGACTGCTTCCCCTTTCTAAGCTAGTTATACTAGTAATAACCCAGTTATTTCTCGTCCTTTGTACAACGGCATCAGTATTACAACTGTATTAGGGTGACAAGCCACTCACAGCCATGACTTCCAGAGTGTGCTGTGAGCTTCCAGAGGTCAATGCTTACCCAGTCACACGAGACTCTCCCAGATACTACCTGGTGCACTTAGCCAACTCTTTTTTCTATTTCTGTGCTTTCTTCTCAGTTCAAGTTTTAGTTAAGAAAAAATGTTTCCTGTAATTTCACACTGTCTTAAAGGTAAATTAAGTTGAAGTTTATAGCTTATATTTATTAGCATTTTATCATGTGATTGTTTTTTAATTTTTGAAACAGGATCTAAATGTGTAGCCCTGGTTGGCCTAGGACTCACTACTTAGACCACATTGGCCTCAGGTTCACAGAGATCGATCCGCCTCTACCTCCCCAGTGCTGGGGTTAAAGGAGAACATCATGTCATCTGGCTGTATTAGAGTTTTAACCCAGTGATAGTTTTTCAGGATTTGGGGGGAATTGCACAGAGTTGGGTAGGTGATGTAATACTGTACCAGTGTGTATTGGGCCTCTTTTCAAGGTTGTGTTTCTGATTCCTCCTACCCAGGCAGATCATTGCTTGTTTGCTAGAATGAGAATGAGGCCTCTGTTGTCAGCACGTATGTGTCTGTAAAAGAAGGGTCATTGTCATTTGCTGTGATGATGTTCTGTTTATGCAGACATTTTTAAGTGTATCTACACTTACCTCAAGAATTCCAGACTCATCGAGACTATTTCAAAGGTCATATTGTGGAAGCAGTCTTTCTGGTTTTGGTAAGGTTCTGACAAAAATCAACTTATAATGGGAATGTAAAGAAATTATTTTTAGTGCTGAAGGAGCTGTCAAAGTAGTCTTCTAACCTATATGTTAGAGATGAATTGTGTCTGAAATGCTTGTCACCACTTGGTAGCTGTGTAGTAATTACATTTCTAGGAGTTTTTGACCTGGATGTCATTCTGTATTTTATAATAGATCTGAAAGACTATAAAGGCTTCTCAGAGAAACAATGTCATGTGTTTCTGGTTTTGGTGTTAAGGAATCCATTAGGTTTTAAAAGATAGTTTAATTCTTTAAGTTAGCCAAATACATTTTGAGACTGAACATGCTAAGGCCTATGTTCTAAGTATTGTTGAAATAAATGTTATTGCCAAAATGTGAGTGTTGTGTCTATGTTGGACGTGCTGTGGTGAGTCTGTGTGTACATTGTGTCATATCCTTACAGCAGATGTGGCTTTTTCTCGTTTGTTTTGTTTGGTAGTTTTACAAAGTACATGGGAAGTGGTTTTTGTTTTGTTTTGTTTTTTTGGTATTTGCTTCTTCATACAGTTCTATGACTGTATAAGTCCTCATGCTTCTGGATTACAGATTTTCTGTTTTTAAAGTATCCATTAAATATTAATAATAAAACAATGAACTAAATTTTTAAAATCTCAGCTTAGTTGAAGAAAATCACTAGTATGTAGAAAGTTGAAAATGCTTTTTGTCAAAGGAGAGTCCTGCTAGTTTTTCTTTTATTTGTTTTTATTGTGCTTAGACTGAAAATCAGAACAAAACAAAATGACTTAGATGTGTTGGAGATTTATGTTGTTTCTGTTGCCCCTAAATACAAAAGTTTGCTGTGGTTTGGTTGAACTTCTAGTAAACTGGAAGTAGCAGGAAGGAAGTTAAACACTGATGTACAGTGGACAGAGTTTCAGTATGTATTGATTGTATCTATTGTTACAGTCAGTTCTGGCAGTTTAAGAGTGATATGTCTGGGTTGTCCATTCTGTCATGTATATTGTCCTCCAGAAACATGACAAGACATATTGCTACTATCACATCACATTCACATGTGCATGCACACGCACAGACACACACACACTACTTGCCTGGACATAAAACCATGAGTAAATTTTAATCCCAGTGGATTTGGAGGTATTGATGAGTTCTTCAAAAATTTACTTTATTATTATGGTGAATGGTGTTAGTAGGTAATGGAATATAATTTTGGAAGTGTACTTGAAAGTTTTATAATAAAACAGCTTCCAGTAGAGGTGATGTAGCCTCGGACTCACATGCCTCTTAGTCTGTGGGCTTCACTGGAGTTGTCACCCTCAGAGATCCACTTATCTCCGTTAGGCCTCCACACTGCCGTCTGAGGGTGTGGTGATAGCAGGACCTGTGCTGTAGTGAATGATGAAGGGATTAAGATGTGGCACTTAGCCAGTGCCGGAGTGCCCAGCACGTGGTAAATGTCAGGAGTAGTGCTGTTGCTAGGAAGCAGGCCAGTGTGCTGTGCTACAGAGATGTGTCCTGCCCTGTTTAGCCCTGTTAGTTCAGTGATGTATAGTTAAACACAGGGATATAGATACGTGCTGAAATAAATTAGAAATGTGAAACTTGACAGTAGTGAAAATACAAACGGTATCCGAATCTTCAACTCTCACTCAATGCTAACAGAACAACGTTTTTAGTAGCTTATCTATTAATATAGGTTTTGCCTTTTTGGCATGGATGGATGTGCCATTTAACCTACTTATTGTATGTAGTCATACCGTAGCAGTGGTTTGCTTGCTGTCATCTATGGCCTTGCGTGCCAGGCAAGCACTCTGCCATGATGCTGCATCACCAGCTTGCTCCCGTGTTAGCTCTAAGACCTCCCACTCTTAATCAAGTGATTTGTGTAACGTCAAATCTTATTAATAATCATCTGCAGTTGCTTAGGTGAAAAATTTTAAGTTCATACTAAGATTATTTTTATTGGCATCTTGCTTTGTACTTAATTTTTATAGCTATAAGGTATATCTCTAGTTTATTACTAATATTTTAAAAATAAAAAATACACAGATAATAAAAAATGTCTTGTTTTCTAACTTGTCTTATTTCAAATGAAGATGGTCTTCTCTTGGGCCCCTAAATTTATCTCCTACATAATGCAGTGCAGTGCTTACAGTGTGTTTTCTGTATTAGCTGTCAGGTTATAAAGACTAGCTAAAGTAGAGCAGTTTGCATCTTTATTATGGTTTATGCAGTATTCTGCATTTCTGGTTTTTTAGACTTACTTACTTTATTATTCTATGTGTCTGGGCATTTTGCTGTGTGTGTACACCATGCGGATGCAGTGCCCAAGCAGGTCACAAGAGGATGTTGGATTCTTAGAACTGGGTTACAGGTTGTGAACCAGTTTGTGGGTGCTGGGAATTGAACCCCAGTTCTCTGCAAAAGTAGCCAGTGCTCTCAGCTGCCTAGCTATCCTTCCCACTTTTGGTTGTTTATGTTACTTAACCTGTATTTCTCTGAGAGAAGTATCTTAAAAGAATTTTTCAGTCATGCATTTTATATGTATGCACGTAGAGTAATCCCTGGAGCCGGATTCTCAGAATTGAGCTCTGGTCCCCTGCATCAAGCACTCTTAACCGCTGAGCCACCCCTTCAGCCCCACCATTGAGTTTCGCGGCAACATTTCATCTCTCCAGTTATGTTTGCTTGGCGCTGAGATTATGGAAAATAGCAGTGAAGATATGCAAACACTGTCCCTCAGCATAGCTGAGTTGTTGTTTTCTGGTTGTTGACATATCAGAAGCAGAGTGGCCACTTAGAGTGTTGGCACAGATAGGGATTGCTTCTCATCAGAATTGAAATGTTCTTTGGCCTCCATGCGAATGACGTGTGTAAGCATTCATTTCTCTCTTAGAGCAGGACCGTTCCAGAAATACTGTGGTTTGCAGTGTTCTTGGCTGATATGTAAAGTGAGTTTCCATGCCTAGACCAAAATATTGTTTTGTTCTCAGAATTCATGTTTTAGAATTTCTGTTTTTCTCTGAGAATTACTTTCAGAGTATTTTTACAGGATAATGTCATTGCTCGCTTCTTTATATGGTAACTTTGTCCTTAAGTGAAAGAGTTTGACCTTAAACTATCTTAGTATATTCTTGAATGTTTGTAAATGTCTTAGTTTTTTAAGATACATAAACGCTTACTTTGTACTTTAGTCATAGTTTTAAATTTTTCATTTCCTTGTAGCATATTGTTGCCTCTGTGTTTCCCTTAGATATATTCTTTTTTTTTTTTCTAGAATGAACAGTTTCCTTGAGTAGTTTTTAATCATCTCAGTGTCTTTACTTTTTAAGCAGCAATTGCGGTGCTGCCAAGAGGCCAGCTGCAGCAGAGCTACTAGAAGTAAATGTGGGTTTGCAGGGGACAAGGACAGGGACAAGGACAGGGACAGGAACCCCCTTAGTGCAAGCCAGTGTCAAACTTGCTATGCACTCGACAGTAACCTTGAACTTCTGACCCTTCTGCTCCCATTTCTTGACTGGTTTTTGTGGTTCTGAAGCTCAGACATGGGGTTTCAGGCGTGCTGGGCAACACTCTGTCAACTGGCCTCTGTCATTGTAGCCTGTGAGTACTTTCAGTAATCCAGTCTGTAGAAAACTTCTTCACCTAGTTTTACTCTGAACTGTCCAGATTTTAGATTTTTTTTGGATGCCTTTTGCCTTCTACCCCTTCAGAATCTTCTACTTGGATCTTTTCTTGTTGCCATCTATAAAACCAGATGGTAATGTTTTAGTTCACTGGTATAAACATAAATTATTGTGCCAAACAGTTCCATATCAAATGTGTGGATTTTTCTGTAACTCTCTGAGACAAGTTAGAAGTAATCATTATGTCTGATTTTACATTCCTTGAATGGATCTCCATTATTAAAAGATATTATAATAGAATACATCTCCAAATGTCTTACCGTTATGGACTGCATTTAGTATAAACTTCATCAAGAGACTACATCATTTTTATGAAAATATAGCCCAAGCATGGTAGCATACACTTGCTATCGATGTGCTTTGTGTGTGGAGACAGTAGGAATATGAGTTTGAGGCCAGTTTCTGCTGCCTGAAATACATCTCAAACAAACAAGGGGAGGGTACATGGGGACAAAATTGAAATATAAAAGCAGAGTTATCTGAGATTATCATGAATTGTCTCTTCTAATGACATTTTAATGCAAATAAGGAAGTCATTAGGAAGTCAAGACTTGTGATAAAACATATATAAATTAAAATATATCCCTAAAGATTTTATATGTCTTATAGTTTTTTAATTACTGGAATGCTTCTGAATTTTTTTCCTTTACCCATATATGCATACAAATTAACTCTGACTAGAGTGCTAAGGTCTCACTGTTTACATTTCATAGACTTAAGATTCGAACAGCTTACTTAGTCACCTGCTAGAAGATACTTAGTTTTATGCAATGCAAAAGATTTTGTAACATTTTTTCCCTCCCTTCTGGTGTCCTGATTTAAAAAAGAAGAAACTTTTTCCCCAAGGCCTAGGGTTTGATTCCCCAGAGGCTTCCTCCTGTTATTTTTAAAATATTCTTTCTCTTGTAAACTTGAATAGTTCAGAAATGGCTGGGGGATGACTTATTAGCTAAAGGGCTTGCTTCGAAAACACAAGGCCCTCAGTGCCCATGTAAGAGCCGATCGGTGGTATGCCTGCATGTGATGACAGCTGGGTCGGGTGCCAAGTTGGTGAGCTCCCTACTAAGTAAGAGGTCTTGTCTCAAAAGGCAAGATAGAGGAGGCACCTAACATTGACCTCTTACCTTGTGGACCTCTTGCCTCTAGGAAAGCATGCTTGGTCAAATGCGCGTGACCCATATCTATCTATCTATCTATCTATCTATCTATCTATCTCTCTCTCTCTCTCTCTCTCTCTCTCTCTCTCTCTCTCTCTCTCTCAACTACCCACTTAGGACTTGGATTTAAGCACAGCCGTTCTATAAAAGAAGCACTTTCCTCAAACGGCTTAGCTTAGTTGTATTTACGATGACCATAAATTAAAGCATGTTGGTTTTAGGTGAATGTGTGATGCTGGCTGTTGTTACAGAGAACATTCTGAAAATTCCTGTAACAATAGGATGTGCAGCCCATTGCTGAGGAAAGTATCTGTGTAACGTTCAGTAGATGCCGAGTCTCTCTCATCTCGTTATGTTTGCAGGGAGGGGTTGGAGCAATGGCTCAGAGAGGTCGGAGCACACAGGACCAGAGTGTCTCTCAGCACTTCTGTACTCCAGCTCCAGGGGACCTGAAACTGACTTCTGACCCCTATGGGTACCTACACCAGTGTGCACATTCCAACACAAACATACTCATGTACACATAAGTCAAAGGAAATAAGTAATTTATCTGACTTTTATAGAGTAAAATATGAATGTGTAAAATTAAAGGTGTCTATTTTTAAGAAGAAGCCAAAGGGTATTGTGATTATTATTATTTCATGTATGTGAGAGGTTTGCCTGAGTGAATGTGTGTGCTCTGTGTGTGCTCTGCAGAGGCCAGATGAAGTCATCAGTTCCCCTGAAACTGGAGCTGTAGACATAGTTGTGAGCATGTGTTTTCATGTATTGGTTCTGGGACTCACACCCGGGTGCTCTGGACCCATCTCTCCAACACAGCCAGCAGATTATTTTATTTTTTATGTTTATTTATTTATTTATTTTTACTAAAAATGGGCACTCAGTATCTTTTTGTTTGAATGATGTTCTGTTGTGTTCTGTTTCTTGTCTTTTTTCAGTCTTAGCCTTTCTGTAAGAGTAATAGCACTAAGTCTTCCATAGAAACAGATAATCAAGCCATTTCTCTTTCCCTGTTTCCTGAAGTCGCTGATCACAGGCTGCTTTTCCAGAGTTAGCTCATAAATTTTGTCTGGGTTTAATTTTCTGTTTACTTGCAACAGAACAGAGAATGTTTGAAGGTTCTGTAATGAAGTTGATTTACCCAATAAAATTGATTACAATAGTTTGTTGTAAGTAATGATTGGTTAAAAAAATTAAGTTATAGTTTAACTGTAGAATAGAAAATTTTAATATAGTAGTTTACAAGGTAGCTCTTGAATTGAGTTCCCAGCTAGTAATTGTACCCGTAAGGTGGCGTACCTGTCCAGGTGTCACTCATCATGTGCCTGCCTTCTCCACCTGGTTTGTTCTTACTTGGCCACTGCCCTGTAGCATGCTTCTCTGATGATGCAGACTGCATCTCCATTTCATGGAGGTTGTGGTGGTCGGTCATCAGAATGTGCTCTGCATATTTGTGTCCGCTGTCTGCTGTGTGGGAATGCTCTCTGTCGGGTGGAGTTAGCTGGTAATGGTCGGCACTCACACCATGTTACTCTGAGTGTTCAGATGCAGCTCAGGAATGAATAGCTGAATTTGTAGTTTCCATTAAATTAAATAACCACTCCTGACTGGTTGGTGGCTACTCTATTAGCACAGACCAGATTCAATCAGCGTCATGGTTTTCATTGGACATTTTGATTTTTCACATACAAACAACAACCTTTTCACATTTATAGTCCTGTTTATGTCTGGAAAAAGTGTTTTTGTGTGAACTTTTTTATGTAGTTTATTCATATGTAGCATTAAAATGTCCTTTCTCAAAATCCAAAGATTCCTAGAACACCTAGGTGACTGGGGAGGCAGAGATGTTCTGTGTTCACATGTGAAGTCACTCCCCGTAGCTGCCTGCCCCTAGTGTTGAGTAGAACCACAGCCTTAAAGTTTGTACATAAAGTTTTGATAAAGCACTTTTCAGCTAAGATATATTATGTTACTGTGGATATTTGACAAATAGGTTCTGCCGACTTGCAGTCAGTGACAGAACTGTAGATTGGGGTGCTGGGGGAAGCAGCTCACTGCGCTACTTCCAGCATCTACAATGACATCATCTACATGACGTCAGATTGTCAGACAGCTTTTTACCTTCATGGTGATACAAAGGTGATAACATTCAGTAGAAACATACTGAGGTTTGGAGTTTGCTCTTTTCCTGGGTGAGTGACAGGCAGTAGACTGCTGTTTCAGTCTTGGGCCACAGCAGCCACAGGTCACAGGGTCCAGTCAGCCTTGAGGGGGACTTGAGTCCTCAGTGCTGAGCTGAGTGCTCCGTGTGTTAAGTGTACTTCCCCCTTGGTGCTGTAATAATGATGGTTGATGAGACCGGGCCTCCAGGTCAGGGGCACCGGCCGGTGTGCCTGCTGCGTGCCTGCTGCGTGCCTGCTGCGTGCCTGCTGCTTTTACTAGTCTTACGAGACAAGAGACCAGTGCTCTGTGCCGGTCGGGAAACCAGCAGCTTTCAAAAGGCTGACTTAAAGGGAAAATGGAGATATGCCAAAAATAATGAGGCTTTTAGAGAACATCTAAAGCAGTGATCTCAGAATAGGAAGTTGAGGATGAAGAGACGTTGGTGAGGTACGGTAATAGATCTAAAATGTTATTTTCCAAAAAACTAACTTTGGAGAAATATGCATATACTCCCCAGTGTGACAGAAGGCCAAGTGTTTCTTCTCCTGCGAGGGTGGGCAGTCCAGAGAGAGACAGGCTCAGCTGCTATTTTCATCTCTGACCTAGGCTTCTGTTTGACCTAAGTCTGTCTTGATACAGCAGCACAGGCCAGCGAGGAGGCAGTGGCCTTTCGCCGTGAACGCAGCACATTTAGGCGCCAGGCAGTACGGCGCCGGCACAATGCAGGGAGTAACCCTACCCCTCCTACCTTGCTCATCGGATCACCCCTAAGGTATGGTATTTTACAATTCCACCAAGTTCAGCATGCATGCAGTGAACCTTCTAACCTGTTCTTTCTGACCCAGGAAAGCTTTTGAAGAGACTTGCTTTGCTTTCTTTTTCTTCTGTGTGTCTTCAGCTCTTTTAGGTTCTTCTGCATGTGCCCATGAGCCTCCTGCATTAGCATGCCATGTGTTGCACTGTTTAAACAAAGCTGTCAGACTGATTTTGCTCAGTTTTTAAGTTGCAAAAGCACATTAGCAACAACAGAAGTGAAAACATACCTGTTAAGTTAGATTTGTTTTGTTTCCTACTCTAAAATAATTATACTAATGGAGTGTCTTCACAGTGTTAAATATGAACAATTACAGGACAAGTGGTGACCTTATTGAGAGGTAGAAATCTGACCTCACTATACAAAGTCAGTTTGAGTATCCTATGTCACTAGAAGAGGACATTTTATTTATTTATACTGTAAAATTTGAACCAAGTAAAGGACACAGAAACAGAATTTTATTTATGTAAAGTATGGTCAGATATATACCTGTTTTACATGTAGAGATGTGTTGAATTTCTCAACCTCTATCATGTACTTAAAACATTTTTATTTTCCAATATTCTCAACTTAGAGAACATACATTTGTAATCTTGGAGATAATCTCCCATTGAATTTTTAAGAATTTAGAGTCTTTATTTGGAAATATGAAGACTTTCTCAAAAGACTTGTGCTTTACTTCAAAAGGACAAACATGAATATCACATGATCCTGTGCGTGCTTACACAGTATGCACATCACACAGTGTGTAAGTTGTTTTCATGCCACGTTCTAACACGAACTTGCCAACCTCGTAAGGAAGACTAGCTTCTCCTGAGTACTTGGTAGGTCGGAGACACAAACATTACCCCTTCCCTTCTTTAACTTGATTTTCAGAATAGCAAAATTCTAGTTTTTAAAAATTCATTTTATATTCCCCTCTGAATTAAAATGTTTGTTTTAAACGTTTAAAACTTTTTGTTTCTTTTGTTGTTGAGTTTAACATTATACCCAGGAATTTCATCTTCATTTTCTAGTTTCTTAAATAATATACAACTTCATAAAACATGTAGAGACAATATTTAAAACATAAAAATGTGAAATACATCCAATTTAAAGACACATTTGTTGTAGAAACTTTTGTGAGCCCTCCACTCCTGTGTCCTGTGCCACCTTTCCTGCCTGCAGGACTTTCTTCCTGCTGGTGAATGTGGCACAGTCTCATGTGCAGGCCTGACTGCATCTTCCACTTGGGTTTGGTTCTACCCTCCGTTTGCCCTTGCATAATACGTGCTGTAGACAGCTCCTTTGCCTCCCTGCTCTCTGTCTCCCTTTTATATACAGTTTTAGCCTGTTTGATCTTCAATTTTTCATTCTTTGCCATGAATATGTCTGCTGAGTCTCACTTGCCCAACAAATGTGGGCAGGGTAGGTTTCTTTCTCTGCCTGGTGGAATGCTAGAGTCACCCTTCCAACTCCAGCTAGTCACACAGGATTTTCCTACCCCTCTCTAAGAGTTTTATTGGTTAAGAATTTACTTCTAAGGGCTTACATTTGGCTACTTGAAAGTCACCTTCCAGTGCTCAATATGCAAGTTTTACTGAGACTCCAGAATACTTCCAGTACAAAACTTGCATGTGACTATATAGCTGGACCTCATTATGGGTGAGATGAAAATAAAAATGTATCTGTAAAGAGCTAGGTGAAATATCAACATAGTAAATTACCTTTGCAATTGGAAATTTTCTGAGGTAAAGTAAATTGCCATTACTTTTCAGTGTGAACTACTGAATAATAATGTTATCCGTAACTAAGTAGAGAATGGAATGACTGTTTAAGCTTTGGGAAAACATTTTGTCAAAAATGAGTAACACAGGTGTGGCCATGCCATCACTACAGTTGCTTTATAAATACTAGTGCAGTCTTCTGAAGTAGCTCCCTATATCCTTGGATAGGGTGGAAGTGGTCTACAAGGCCACACAGCATCTTGAAGCTGTGGCTAAGACAGAACCCGTGTCTGTATAGTACACCCCTCCGCCCCCTCCCCCTCCCTGCTTTGATTCATTCCTATGGTACAGTGTGATATATTAATTCAGCAAGAGCTGAACAACAGTAACTGCTGACAAAATAGAGCAATCATAAACTATATTAATGCATCAGAAAGTATGACTGTTTATTTCTGAATTTCTCAACGAAATATTTTCAGATTGATGTTGGCTGTAGGTAAATAGAATCAAAGAAAGCAAAGCTGCAGAAAGAGACCATAGCAGTCATTGTAGCGTTGCTGAGTGACTTAACCACCCCAAAAGAACGTGATACAACGTACATGAATGAGAGTTAGGATTAAATGAGCAACTTCCTTACAAAGGGACTGGGCATGCTTATTCCAATCTTATTATCATAAGTTCCTTAAGAATTATTTACAATTTTTTAATTAAGTTAGCTTTGTAGGTAGGTTTTTTAGGCCCCAGTTAATTCTTCTTAGTGACTAGAGCTAAAATAAAGACAAATATTAAAAATTCCTTATAATATAAAGAGTTTGCTATTTTTTGCCCTAAGTGTCATATTTTTGAGTCCTTGGTGTACTGGAGTAGAAGGAACTCATCTGATGTTGGTGAAGAGCAAATGGCTTTAATATATCTTTACCTTCATTTAAAATATGAGATTAAGAGATCTATAATAAAATGAGGTTACAGTCATTTTTTAGAACATGTAGTTAGAAATCCATGTGGTCATTTTGAGTTCAGATGAATTCATCAATTTTTTATACTCAGGAGATTTTTTTTCCCTCTGGAACCTATATATTCTTGGCAAAGTGCAATACTCTTAGAATTTATATTTTAGTTGGAGAGACACTGAGGTAAGCTGACAGTGTGAGGTAGAATTACCAGGTACCACCTTGGTGTGTAGAGGACAGGATGGTCAAGACCAGCTAGCTGTATGTCTGTCATTTAAATTGGGAACGTTTATCAGTATGCTTGCTTGCCACCCCATAACAACAGACTTAGATTTTTTTTTTTTTGTAAAAGAAAAAAGAAAGAAAGAAGTTACAATCACGCCATACTCATGTCTATTGGCCTAGTTAGTGTCACCTCTTAGGGATCTGATTCTTGGCCGTTTGCTAAGAGCCAGCCTTTCCTGTTGCTGATGAGGGTTTTGAAAACAGGAAATAAGGGTATAAGCCTTTGTACTCCTAAACTGTCTTTAGACGTTTAAAACTCCATAGTTACAATCATAGATTTTGACTAATTTTCTTCATTTATTTGGGAGTTGACTTTCATGCACTGATTAACATTTTGAAAATATTGCATATACTTGGATAGACATTGTGCATTGGTAGTTTGACGATTAGGATATTCTCAGATCTGTTTACATTAAAATGTGACTGGTTTTGATATGATCTTTCTTAAGACTTTAAGTAAAAAAAAAAACTGATAGAAAATTTTGAGTACAAATTTTTTGGTTGAGTTCATTTTGATGAGGCTCTTGGATAAGTTTAGATTATTTCTGATGAAGAGGGACGCATCAGCCATATATGGAAGGAAAACCTGTTTAATTAACAAGATCATCTTTTTTTTTCCCCTTTAAATTTGTAGTGCTGGAGATGAACCCATGGTTTGACACACGTAGGCAAAGGTTTTGCCACTGAGCTACACTACCAGTCTCTCGTGACCCTCCCTTGACTAATAGCTTCTGGGAAAATAGTCTAAGGAAACTGCTAAGTGGCTAAGGAACGCCACTGTGAGCAACAACCAGAACTCGCAGGCTCACAGGCTCGCTTCTTATTAGAGCGTACACTTCTCAGTGGCTCTGAGTCAGACCTGCAGAGGACATGCTAATGTAGGCCTTTTTTGGCGGGATAAATGTTCTGTAATACATACTGTCCTTCCTATATGGCAAGCAGTCATTATTAGCAACTGACCCCTTTGATGGCTACTAGCTGTGATGTGTGGTTATTGTGCTTGAAATACAGTTGACATGAGTGAAAGAAGTAAAATGTAAAGATTCCAGGGATGGATGGCTGTGTCGGTGTAGTTTAAGGTATCCTGTTGCTATAGCCACAGCTTACTTAGCCTTTACTTCACTGTCAGTCAGCAGTGTCTAGGACTTGGATTGCAGTGGATTCAAGGGTTAGAATCTTAGTAGAAAATGATATCGCTAGAAGTGATAAGCTAAGCGAGGCCACCCTGGATAGCGTTCTTCTTGTTCTAGTGCCTAGTTCTGTCAGTGACAGCCTCTGAATTGCTCAGAGTACACTTACATTCACAGAGTGAAACATTGCTGGGGCATCGTGTGTAGAATGATGTATGAGAGTTAGACCATTGCAGGAATTTCATCAACTTAAAATGAATCTTGTATTAATAATGTTAGTAATGACGTTCATAGTATTTTAAGTTATCATAAAAGTAAATGAGTAAATAATATAGAAAAATTAGTTTTACAAATGATAAAATAAGTTTATACTAACAAAATACTAATTTTAAAGTTTTATAAAATGTATAAAACTATTAGAGTATCTTTGGGAAATAAAGGTTTCCCAGTTGTTAATATTTTCTAAAATAATGGATCTTTGTTAATGAGATTGCAATATGGGCAGAAAAAGAATGTAACAGTTGGTGATGAGAATGTATTTTTTATGTATGTTTTGTATGTAACACATGTAGCCTTATTTCAGAATATGGAAGCTATTGTAAATAGTACTTTATCTATAAAGTTGTGTTTCACTCAGTTGAGTCATGTTTCTTTGGTTCTTTTGCAGTAGATTGTGGTATTCTTTTGTTTGTCATTGTATTTTGGTTGCATTTGATAGAGATTCTTTGGTTTTTCACATGTGTAGAAACTGTTTTATTGTGTATCTGAATCTGAGATCTTAGCGGCCAAGTTATTACAAGGTAAATTTTACCTGTTGGAGCCCAGCACTGAGCCTCACCGCTTGAGCACACTCCGGGCTCCTTGCTCTCTCTGCTTCACTCTGGAATCTAGTCGGTTTGAGCTGGAAGAAAGTCACAGGTTGGCAGGTAACCGCTGTATTATTTACTGCTTTCCTCTATCAATCGGATGGGTAAGGACCAGAGCAAGTGTAAACAGTACCTGCACAAAGCTGCCCGGCTCTTCTTAGGTTATTTGAAAAAGTGTCATTTTGAAATCAGTGTTCTATATTGCTTTCACTCTAGCTGTTGTTTTCTCTTTTCTTCCCTGTAATGTCTTCCCAATCCGTGTTCTCTCCTAGCCTTCAAGATGGTCAGCAAGGCCAGCAGTCCACAGCCCAGGTCAAAGTCCAGTCCCGCCCCCCATCCCAGGCTGCAGTGCTCAGTGCTAGTGCCTCCTTGCTGGTGAGAAAAGGGAGTGTCCACTTAGAAGCCTCACATGACCATGCGTCTGCCGTAGGCGGTAGCAGTTTGCACGATGAACTTGGTATGCAGGCTTGATGTAATCTCGGTGGTTGGAAACTTGTGATTGGCAGCGAATGGGTAACAGTGACTGCAGTCCTTTTCTAAGATGGCTTTATTTTGGAGCTATGCATCGGGGCACTGTCTTACTGGGTTTGTTTGCACTGCGTTTAAGAGGATGACTTGCTTTTTCTTTTTATATTTCTCTTTACTTTTATTGTACTTTTTGTTTTGAGCATATCTACTACTGATAGGCAGCTAATATGCTAATAACTGTTCCTTATAACTAATATTCTCTTATAATAATTTGGATGTTTCTATTATTCCCAGGGAATACCATGTGGAATACCTTGAATTTTTAGGTGGTTTTTGAGACAACCTTAATTTTTAAAAATTATTTGAATATGTTATGCACAGGAATGCTCTCTCTTTTCATAGGGTTCATTATAATTGTAATATTCTCAGGATAACGTGGCTCTACTTGTGACTGATAACTTTATAAAAGATTTTATTATCTGTTAAGATATCTATAAATATACTCATAAATTATGTAAGTTAAATGCAGCATACTTTAAATCCTCAGTAGTAGCAAACTTACCCAAAGACATGCGTTGTGCATTGGCATATTATACTACTTCAAAGCTTCTATTTCCTTATGCAGATGTGTATGTCTGTATGCGTGTGTGCATGCATGTGCACTAATGTACTCGCCCACCATGTGCATATGCACATATCTGTAGAAATCAGAGGAAGATACTAGGTGGTTTATTTTTCAAGGCAGAGTTTCTCACTGAACTGTTGCTGGCTGATTTGTCCATAACTGGATGCCCAGGGGATTCTAGGGACCTGTGTGTCCCATCCCTTTGCAGCTCTGAGGTTGTGTGTGTAAACCTTGCTTGGCTTTTTTCTTGGGCACTGAGGATCCAGTGCCAAGTCCTCAGCTCCTGCAGTAAAACTCTTCTGACTGAATCCACGTTCCCAGCCCGTGCGCTTGTGTGCCTATTTCTCTGTGTAACCCAAGTTTTCTGTGCTCAGGTTCACAGTGGTTGAAGTTAATAAGAAAATCTTGTTCTTAAGTAAGACTCACTTGCAAGCCTTTATTCATTCTGATCTTACTGATCCCTATTACGTGGGCATTTCTCTTATAAAGGTGACTGTCGGTTTATGTGTTAGTTGGAGGAATATATTGCAGTAAGGAGCCAAAATTAGGTTTGCTAAAACTTGACATGCTGTTTACTCATTGACTGCTTTTCCATTGTGTAAACCTTGGGACTATAGAGTGGTATTACTGCATAGGTAAACATGAACTGCAGATTTTCAGAAATTGCAAAATGACCATCTGAGACAGTTACAGCATTGCCATGTGTAGCAGGCAGCACCTAAATGCAATGAGAAAACAAAACAACACTAGGTGCAGAAGCTTTTCCTTCTGAGTTTGTAATTTGAGAGGTAAGAAAGTCTCTTAAGGAAGATATTTGAGTAAAAATAAAGTAGAATTCAATTCTCCTTAGAGTAAATGCTTTCAAGTGAGTCTTACTTAATAACAGTATTTTCTGTATTAGATTAAACCACTGTGAATGTGAGCACAGGAAATCTGGGTCACACAGAGAAATGTGAGTCCACGAGCACATGGCTGGGAACGTGGATTCAGGTAGCGCAGTGCAGCACAAAGTTGCAGTGACAGAGAAGAAAGCCAGGCAGGTTTCACATACAGCCTCAGAGCTCCACATACATCCTTAGCTACTTTATTGGTTTCAGTTGGCAGATATAATCCATTATGTTATAATGTGATTCCAATCACTATGTAAGCCAAGATTCCTGGTAGCAAAGGGTTGTGAGTCTGCAAGCATAATGTACTGGCCACATAGAATTGCCCGTTGGCTCTATGACAGTGGATTGGCTAGAGAGCTTCATTTTAAACTGTTTCAGAGTTTTAGACTAACAGACCAAGCATAAAATTAAACTGTTGATAATTTTTCTGAATAAGAATTCATTACTAGAATGGAAACCAAGTGAGGCTTGTGAGATGGCTCAGCTGGTAAAGGTGCCTCCTGTCACAGTCAGCAATCCTGGAACCCACAAGAGAGCAGACGTCTCATATAAAACACTCCCGCACACGCACACGTACACACACACAAGTGTCAACAAAGAGAAAAGGTAAAATGTTCCCTAAAAATAATGACCTGTTTACAAAGGCTTTTTTTTTTCAGATTTAGTTTTATCGAAAAAGTTTTCCCGTATGATTTTTACATGCAATAGTATATACATATGTACAATATGTATTTATAAAAGACATTCATGTATATATAAATATACACATATCCATATATTCATACAAATTTACTTAGCATGCTTAATTGTTAACTTCAGATACTGAATCATAAGCAATATAACTTAGAGGAATTTGGGATATTGCCTTTCTTATACAATTCATTCTGTGCAAGGTTAGTCAAATGCTTTAATGGTTCAAATGATGTAATTATCGCTGGCTACATTGTGAACATAACATCATTTTAAAGATTGATTTGATTTTAAAGTATGTGTGGCTCTGTGTGTAGGTATGTGCACATTAGTGCAAGTGAGTGTTGAGGTCAGAGGTGTTGATCTTCCAAGCTTTGCCTCTTCCCAGCTGTGTGACCTTGGTGACCTAGGGCAGGTTGTCTCCTCTCCCTAAGCATCAGTTCCTTCATTTATCAAAGGAGGTAACACTAATGCCATTTCCCAGGCGTAGTGCAAGGACCGTGTGTATTAAATGTGCCATGCTTGGCGTTAGTGTGTTTCGTTTGCTAGTACTAACCATTGGTAGTACTGGTTAATAAAATAGCACTAGGTTATAATTCATTTAATCTGTTCAGCAAGCTCATTAAGATGTCTCTTCATACTTCCTACTGTAATAAACACTTTGCTGGAGTCTCTTTACATGGGCCTGTGTGTGCAGCAGTGGGTAATTCTTCAGGATTAGAATTGGAGTAGAAATCAGTCAAGGACAGTGAACATCCCTGTAACTCTGTCTCCTGCTTTTAATTGCTCTATAAGGAGAGCTCAAACATTGTTTATATTTTAACTGGCAGACTGGGGACAAGAAACTCACCTAACCTTTTATTTCCTAGATAGAATTTAGAAGTTGCCATTGTCATCATAGAAAAGCTACAGAATAATATTTTACACAGTTTTGGGTACCTGAATTGCTCCAGGAATTTTACAGACGATCCAAAGGCAGTCTCTTACGAACATGTTGTGAAGAAGCCGTTAACATGCGGGACCAGATGATCTGCTCTCCGATGTTAAACATACCTAAAACTAAACTTGAGTAGTGCTCTTATTAGGTAAAATATAAGTTGGATTCTTGGGCAACACCTCAAAATCAGTGCCTAAAATGATGATATTTCATTTTTCTCTAAGGATGGTATGGGAGCCATTTACTGAAGACAGGTTGGCTCCTGTGTTTTCTTCACTTGTATCTTCCTGGGGTTGGTGAAATTTCCCAGAAGACAGGGAAAATGGGAGAACCCAACTCAAAGACATTTCAGTCTTGATGTTTCCACCAGTGACTTGGAAATAATGGGCCTTTCACTTTCTTCTGTCTCCCCACCAGTGACCTGAACATGGTCGCTGCGTGACTGAGCCGCAGGAGGAGGAGCTGCCTGGTCAGGGAGTGCAGTTACTAAGGATAATGAGGCTGGAGCTCCTGCTTCAGCCTTCGGCACAGCAAGTTGACAACACTGGCACCAATAGATGGAAGGCCACCACCTACTAGAAAAGAAAAGTAGCTAAGTGGGATGGAGGTTGGGAAGGTGAGGGGTAGGAAAGGTAGAGGATTATGGTCACCCCAAACCAAACATACATGAAAACACAAATAAAGATAAAATTTTAAACGCAATATTAATGTCAGATCTGAAGCTCGCTCATGATTCTTAGAATTGGAAATTAAAAACAACTTGAGAATTTTTTTCATCTGTTGACAGTGTAGTATCCATGGCAGAGTTTGGAGAAATGGGTGACTAAACAGGAAGTCATTTTTGTAGGGCAGGTTCACATTGCAGACCAAAACGCCCATGTATTTGTATCTCCAGATTTTACACACATGAATTTTAATGCATTTAGCCACTTAGTACTGTTCATAATTTTGAAAAATTGTAAAAGACCTTTGAGGTGCCCATTACGAGAGAACCACTTAACAGCTAATAGCTCACATAATCCAAGTCATAAATCATAAGAGTAGATAAAGGAGAGCCTAGGGAGATGGCTTAACCATTATGAGCACTGGCTGTTCTTCCAGAGGACTCAGGTTCAATTCCCAGCACCCACTGGTGGCTCTCGACCACCTATAATTTTAATTCCAGGGGATCCAATGCCTCTCCTGGCATCCTAGGGCATGAGGTATGCATGCGTACATGTGAGCAAAATGTCCGTACACATAAAATGTTTTAAAGACGTTGATACTATTCAGATTTACTCAGTAAATCTGAGTTGATGGCGTGTGCACGTAGAGGCTCGAGATCAGCACAGGGTCCTATCACTTCCCACTGTAGTGTTGAGGCAGGTCCTCTCAGACTGAACCTGGAGGGCATGGCTTGTTAGACTGATTGGCCAGAGAGCCCCTGCTTGCACACTATCTTCCTGACTCTACTTCTCCCTGGGATCACAGGTACATGCCACCATGTCCCACTTTTATACGGGTGTTGGGGATCTGACCTCAGGTCCACATGCTTGTTCAAGCAAGCACTTTATCTACTGGACTGTCTGCCCAGCCCAGAAGTCTGCTCTGTCGACAATGAGAAGCTAGTTAGGAAAGGAGCAGTTTCAGAACAGTTCAGTGAGTTTTATCAGATGGTGTTCTGCAGGTGAGAGAGAACTAAAGCCTTTCTGTCCCCTTCAGAAGATCCCATGTGTGACTTCGTGCAGGCCTTCCCTCTTCTGGGCGCGGGATTTACTACTCTGTGTTCTTTTGGCACACCCTCCCTTTTATAAAACTTCTTATTTTACTGTTGATAATTGAGAGGTTGCAAATGCATTTTCAATGTGAACACAGAACTTTCTAGTACTATGAAATATGGTTCTGAGGAAGCCGAAGACAGGGAACCCAGCATCTACAGAATCCTAAACATCAAAGGCCCTTGATGAAGTGTCACATTAGGGAGTGTGGAATATAAAATCATGGTATATACCCAGTGCATAAAATTAATCTTGATTTCTGACATTTTTCTAAAACCTGGGTTTTGCAGTTTACCTTGCAACTTTAAAACAATGCATTATTGTTTGACCTATCGAAGGAAAATAACTTAGTGCACTATCCTAATTTCTGTACTAAGAGTGCTATCTCCAGGTAAAGGATAACTTCTTTCCTAGGTCCGTCAGACCACCTCTACAGGGACCACTGTGGAAACTGGTTTTGTACACCAGTACAGCGTGTTCAGAGACACATGCTTACACACACCTTTGGCATGCACCAGCTACATGCAATACCATGCTAGGTGCTGTGGAGGCACAAACAAGCTGACACTTCCTAAGTGTTCTAAGTAGCTTTGTAAAAGAAGAATCCATTAAAGTGTGTTCATTTTTCTTTTTCTTTTCTTTTCTTTTCTTTTTGACCTCTGAAAAAATGGTCAGCATTAGGCTAATCAAGCTTGAAAAAACAGGTTCACATGGCATGCTGGTAGACACCTATAGTCTCACCTACTTACAAGGCTAATATGGGAAGGTCACTTGAGCCCTAGAATTTGAGGATAAAAACATTCCAGGCTGTAGTCAATAAGGCAGAAACTGGGGGATGGCTCCAGGTATGTAGCCCCTTGGGCTCTGCATGAGCCATTGTATCCCATTGTCTTCTGTCAGTTTCCTGCTCTACATAAGTTCCCACTGCATTCCCAGACATTGCTCTGCTTTCTGTCACTGAAGTCATCCCTCCCTCATCTGGAAGCAGATACAATGGACCATGTGTGTGACCTCTTGTGCTGAGTTCCCCATGAAGCATCATTGCGGTTCATTTTGTTGTATTAGTTTGTTCTTGAAACTACTCATTGTAGTACTGTGGGAGCATATTGTGTATGGTTTATCTATTTACCTGTTGATGAGGACTTGGGTAATTTCTAGTTTATGGATATTATAAACAAATGTTTGAACTGGTTCTCTGTCTTGTGATGTTGAGGATTAAACTAAGGGATTTGAGTATGCCAGGTGAGTACTCTACTACCATTGAAACTATCTCACCCCTAATAGTTTTACATTAGAGCTAGGGAGATGACTAGGTGGGTAAGAGCATTTGCTATGTAAGTACAAGGACCTGAGTTCAAATCCCCAGTGCCCATGTAAAAAGCTAAATGGGGCCACATGCACATGTAACCCCAGCACTGTGTGAGGCAGAGACAGGAGGGTCCCTGGAGGTTTAGTTACTCATCTATTTCCAGATTCAGTGAGGGACTCTGTCTCAAAGGAGTAAGGGTGAAAGTAATACAGCAGGACACTTGATGTCTTTCTGTAGCTACACCACAAACACCACCAGCAACACCACTACCAGCACATCCGTTCTGTATTCTTGCCAGTGCTTTGCTGTCGTTGGCCTTTATAATTTTAACCCTGATGGGATCTTACTATGGCTGAACTGTGGGTTTCTCTTGTGACTCTGGATGATAGGCATCTCCTGATTGTTTGGGAGCATACATATACTACAGATATCTCAGTATTTGTCTCATTTTTTAAAAACAACTAGGTTGTCGGTCCTCTTAGTGTTTAGGGCTAAGAGTCTCTTGATATTTTCGATGTAACTTGTCAAGCTACAGGTGTTTGCTCCTCTTCTGTAGCTTGCCCTTTAGTTTACTTGACCACTCTATGTGTCCTAAATGCCACCAGAGTACTTGCCCCTCTGAACTAATCCATGAGTAGGCGATGACACAAGAGCAGTTTGAGGTTATGTGTGTCCCTTGCAAACAAAGTTCAGCTGACCTGACAATCAAGCAAGAGTGGGGCCTTAAATGGGAAATGAGACGAGTCGGAACGGAACTGAGCACGGGCCCTTTCAGTAAAGCGTGTCAGTTACGTCTCTGCTGCCAAGCAGTCGATCCTGTGCAACCCAGTGTCCCCCACAGGCCCCTTTAATTAGGCTTCTCACATCTGCCCTCTTTGTCACACTCCTAAAGCCCTGTCACAATGTTGTGTGGAGGATGGGCTGGTTCTGAATAATGAAACTTAAAAGATTTTCATTATATCCTAGAAATTGGTGGCCTGGAAAGACTGCTCAGCAGTTGAGAACACTTAACTGCCCTTGGAAAGGATGCTGATTTGGTTTACAGCACCCATGTGGTGGCTTACAGCTGTCTATAACTCCTGCCCCAGGATCTGATGCCCTCTTCTGACCTCCACAAGCCGTTCACTCAGGTGTTCAAGCCCACACTCAGCACACACATATAACATCATGATTGAGAATAAAGCCTTTTTAAAAAGAATTAAGGGTTTCCAAGCCTGAGACTGTGGGTCTAGGTAGAGCACAGGTTAGCAGACTACAACCTGTGGGCTTAGTCCAGTTTGACACTTAGTTTTGTAAATAAATAAGGAAAAATGTGTCTTGTGGTAACTTTATGTTACAATGGCAGACCTGAACATTACATCGTAAGAGTGTTGACGGTTCTGTTGGCAGTGTGACCTGGGAGAAGAGCCGGAAAATGAGGCAGACTAAAGTCTCGGCAGTAGCCAACTTTATTCACAGCATCGGACAGAAACTCCATTTTAAAATTAACTCTCAGGGTTAAGAGTAGCCAGTCACATGAATAAAGCATACGATCACCATAGCAAGCCGCACATGGCAGGCAAGCCATACATGTGGCAAAAACATGTTTTTTCTTAGAGGCATATAAACAACAGTAACTGGTTGTAGTGACTAATCTGCAGTAAGTTCCTATCTGTTGCACCTGGGAGGGCCGGGAAAGCCCATCCTGTGTCTTTGAAGAAACTGAGGTCACAAAACTCTTATGGTTTCTTGGAGTTTTCTCACAAGCACAGAGTTCTCTTTGAACAACTCCATTCCTGGACCATGTTCTGACAGTAGCATATCAGGACCACAAAGCTTTAAATGTTTATTATCTGGTTCCTCATAGAGAAAGTTTGCTGGTTCGTGGTGTGAGGAGAAACAAGTCCATTATCCTGAAATACAGTGAGTCATTTCTGTCTGGATGAGAACTCAGGTTACCTCAGAGACGTAAGAGTCACTGTTCATGGTAATAAGGAGATACCATCCAATAAGTCTGACCTGATCCTAAAGGCTTGTGTCTGAATTGGTGTAATAGTCCTGGAGAGATGGGCATGATGCTCACGGGACCAGAAGGAGGCAGGAGTACTTCCCACTGAGAGTGTGTGGCTCTCCCAGAAGTCTTCTGAAACACTGACATAGCTACCTCCATGTAGCTCAGCTCCTGAAGCCCTTTCCTGCCCTAAGAGTAACACTTCATAAGCAGGAGGCTCCAGTAAGGCACCACACCAGGTTCACACTTGGAGGACCCAAACGGACAAGTAGGCTTCAAATCTAAAGAGAAGGGTCAGGAAAATAAAACGGCTCTTTTGTTGTTGGTCCCTGGAAGATTAAAGAGATGTGTCCTAGTAGCCTCCTCCTTCCAGAACATGCCGGCGTAAAGGGGGCAGCAAGGCTGTCCTAGGGGGTTCGAAGGGGAGAGTCTGTGCTCGGCATGCTGTGCACCTTGTGGTGAGTGTCCGTCCTTCCGATGGAAGAAACTGCAGAGTTCCCCTACTGCCCATGTCTGGAAGAGTCACGCCAGGCTGTTTAGAGCATCCGCTCTGCCGTTTCTGGCGTTAGTCCTTAGACATTAGGTCTCCGTTGTTTGTGGCTCGCATTATGCCCTGAAGCTGCTATAAAACTTTCCTACTCAGAAAAGACAGTATATGATTCACAGATTGAGTTTTGATTGGTAGTAGTATTAATTGTTAAATATTCATTGATGACAAAATCCAGATGCATTAACTTTTCTTTTGTTCTTAGAAATTGCCTTGTGGATGATACCATTTTTACAAAGAAGTTCCAGTTGTAGTGTTTGTTTGGTCATAAGTTGTTTGTTTTCTTCTTGACTCATACATGACTGACCCTTTCAGACATGGTTAATTATGAACTGGCAGTAGATTCCTGGTTTGCTTGTAGTCAGAATTCAAATGGAGAAGGCATACTGCATGGGTGTTTTGCTTTCTTCCTGGCTTGTCTCCGTTCCTTAAGAAAGAATATACAATTTGAGGGTTTTAAAATGCTATATAGTAAATGGAGTCATAGAACATTTTGAGTTTAGAGTTTGGATTTGAGCATTTCAGTTCTTACACTGGTAGTGTAGAGTTTTATTTCAGTTTGGGAATAGATTTTCCTTTGCTAGATTATCAAATTAGTGCATTGAAGTGTTAATAAAATTTTCACGGAAACATTATGATATATATTTTTGCACATGTTCCCAGTGTGTTTATCTTGTGAACAAAGTGAAGCACTAGCAGCATGCCGTCACTTGCTCTGGGCAAAGACAGAGCGCAGGGGAGTGCTGCTGTGCAGTTGAGCCGGAAAGCACCATGAAACGTGTGTACCACGTTACTCTAAGAGCCTGACACGTCCTATACTGCTGGAGGCATGCTTGTTTGGAGACATAGTTTGTTTCTGTTTGAATCTCTAAATTTTATTACTTTATTTTTAAATTAGAATTCAGTTACATCATTTTGTTCTTCCCATTTCCTCCCTCCAGCCCCTCCCACGTAACCCCCTCCTATCAAACGCATGACTTTCGGCCTCTTTTCCTGTAACCATTGTTTCATATAGTTTATTCCTAACTAAATGATATTACCTTTGCCATCATTGGTTTACATAGAGACATTCAAAGCTACACATTTAAATACCAAAATGCTGAAATTTTCAAGTTCTAGAAAAGTTGATTTTATATTCTTTGTGTTTAAATGAAATTCCATATTTTTTTAAATTCAATACCTACACATAAAGGATAGCGTACAGAATGAGTCCATGTTGTTCACTGTTGCATTTGAAAGTTACAAACATAGCGTCTTCTAGTGACGGCTTGTGCAGAGATACTGCTGTAAGTGTGTGGAGAACAGAACAGATTACTGGAATCCCATGTAAAGCTTAGATATTCAGAAAATCCTGCAGTGATTTGAACTGTTAAGTACAAAATTAATAAAGGATCAGAAATGTGTGCACATGTGGTTTGGGGCAGTGTAGACGTTCCTCTCCTGTTGAGCATTACACACAGAGCTTATTTGCTTTTTGTTCAATAGCAATCTCTGCAACTCACGCATTCAGGGAAATTTCCAGTAAGAGGTAAGATATTGACAGCTTTACATCTCATTTGTGGCCACTAATACAGTTTTGTAACTATTAGAGACTGACTGAAGCAGGAGATAAAACGGTTCTGGGCAGTCCATATCTTTCATACTCCACCCTTGAAAAATAAAACTATAGCACACGGACTGAGTATTTTTCTCTTTTTATGCTTGCTCTAATATTTAAAATACTAGAACTTGCCACTGTCACTGTATTGCCCCTTTCCTGAGCACATGGGGAGTTAATTCCTTCTTTCTCTGTTGAAATGAGTATTTCATAGAACTGTTTGTCTGACTTATCTTAGTATGTCATTCTCACAGACAATACAATGGTAGAGTTTTACATATTTTATCTGTGACCAATAGAATATAATAAAGCAGTCTTATTTACTATTTGGGACGGAGTCCTGTTAAAAATTAAATTATAGTCAAAATGTCCTATAAGTCTTTTAGAGTCTCGATACTGAGTGCCAGTAACCAGAACTCAGTGTATAATACATGTATATATGAAATTGTGAAAGCAGTTTTGGATAACACTTGTTTAAAGATTGTTCGTGTTTAGGACTAGGATGCAGCAGAGTCCAGCGTTTGTCTAGTGAGCACAAAGCCCTGGGTTGCAGCCCCAGCACTCAGTAAAGTGGGTTAGAGGCACACGCATGTAGATATAGAGAAGAGAAAATCAGAAACTTTAGGCCATCCTTGACCTGATAGGGAGTACAAGGCCAGCCTAGGTAAAAGACTGTAGAGTCTCAGTTATCCCGGCTTCTGAAACAAACCCTTGTAAATCCTCAAATCCTTGACAAGACCATGTAGTTGCCAATTATAGACCTTATCTTGTTGGCTTCTTAAAACTGTACACTGATGTATTTATGTGCCCTTCCCATCATAGTCCCCACCATAGCCTCCGTACATCCGCAAGAAGGGATTTCAAGTGGGGTCCGGGCTTTAAAATCCTGTTAGTAGGAACTTGTTTATACATTGGAGTTTGTTTCAAGACAACTGGGCTTTTGTACTATTATTTCTTGTTCTATTCATTTTATTTCTTTTTCCTTTTCTTTTCACATATAGAAAGGCGTTGTTCTAGACAGCGCCGTCATAGTCAGGTGGGAGGAGGGCATTGCAGCATAGGCAATGCCGTGCTGTCATCGTGGGTAACGGCATTGTAGCAGGGTCTTCCTGGGAAGGGGAACGGGATTGCACAGCCTCTTAAGAGCTAGGTTTTAATTCTTAGATTTTTAGTTAGTTTGATTTTTAATCTCTTTAGATTTTATAGAGCTATTTGGTTGTAACAATTGTCACTCCAAAATGTTTATACAACTCCCATGGAAACATTGTGCAGCTAGTGATGTTAATAAGTGGTTTAATTAGCACCAATACTAGCTTCCTTTAAGCCATTTTGACTTTCATTTCTTCTGAACAAAATAAAAATAACCATTTTGTTGTTGTGAAGTTTGAACTGTCTCAAACTTTAAGCAGTTTTGCATAGGACCGCTCATGTCAAGGTAGCTTCGGAACCTTAAATCATTCATCCATAGGGTTGTCTAAGTGAGGTGAAAAAAGGAGCTGCCTCGAACCTCTGCCTTTTAATACTGATCACATCCGCTGCCATTTTACCCCATGTCGTTCTCAAGTGCATGGAGATTGTGGTTTTAAGATGGGTTGTAGGAGTTTTGTAAAACAGTAGGAAATTTAGTATGCCATAAAGGAGAACTGACTATCTTAATGACTGCTTTCAAAACTTGTTCATTTGCTAGGTAAGTTCTCATCTACACTCTATGAGACGGGTGGCTGTGACATGTCACTTGTGAATTTCGAACCAGCAGCAAGAAGAGCATCCAATATCTGGTAGGTGTGGAGGCGTCAGACGGACTGACCGTGTGACTCACATTTAAGGTTTAACTTTTGAGATGTGGAAGCTTGTTTTTAAACTTATTTTTTTCTACTGGATGAAAGCACTGTCCACACTGCTATTGCATCCCATGATGCTTTAGAAGATTGTGTATGTCATGGGATGCCTGCACATACCTGTTCAAATGAGTTGTCATGTTGTAAGAGTACATATTGTCCACTCTCACTCACTTTCAGACATAATGTGAATTGTTATTAACTCTAAACCGCCATGTAAGATACAAGTTATTTTGGAAATTCTTATATCAAGTTTAATACTTACCGTAATGCACTCATTTCTACAGAATTAAAGGTGTTTCTTGTTTGTTTTGACTTTTCTCTGTTTTGTGGTGGGGAAGGAATTAGTAAGGTAATAAAAATTTTAGGAGAAACCAAATAAATTCGATATTTAAATCATATACTCTTTTATAGTATAAAGCATATTGATTTTTTTCCTAAATAAATAACCTTATTAATTCAATTCCCATTGTTACTTTGAAATCCATGATTAATTAGTTCACTTTGTCACAATGACCATTTGATTCTTATTTTAGGACTTCCAATAGGCTATGTGTATCTGTTAATGTAACTTTGGCGGTTACATATTTTTCTAGTGTCTTTTAAACCAGTGGAATTTACAGTCACTCAGGTTAACTGCTGACCTAGTCGTATCTCAGAATCCACCCTGGCAGAAAGTACTAAGTGGAAGGTTAGCTGATTCTGTGGTAATGAAAAAGCGAGATTGGGGGTTTCCGCCATGGAATCCTACAGGAGGGTAGTCCCTGGTACTGTAAATGTGGTAGAGCCTCAAGTTTGAAATCCAAATGACTGTACTGATACATTTCAGTCTGTTTTATATCACAGATTAAGCTTATCTTGTCCATACTATTCCAGTCAGCCGGAGAGGCAGGCTGAACTTAGGTGCTCTGGGTCACAGCTTAGGAGAATGAAGACTTGGTCTTTGGTATTTACATCGAAGAGTGAAGTTAGTATAAATACTGTCAGTTGTTAACTGAATTTAAAAACCAACCAGACAAAACACCGTTTGACAAGCTATCTACTCCCTAAAGTCTTTTTAATTTTATTTTAGTGACACAGATTCTCACGTATCAAGTTCTACCTCAGTTCGATTTTATCCACATGATATGGTAAGCTTTTTAACTTTTTATAATGTGATGCATTTTTTAGATTCAGTCTGAAAAGTTCCATTTATATAGCTGCCCATAAAAATCAGTCAGATTAATGAATCACAAAATGTTGCTTTTGTTGGAAACTGTGACAAAATCCCCTTTGTTTTGATCCCACGGTCTTGCACCCTCAGAGACTTCAGTTAGCCCTGGATGTACGCATGTGTGAGTCAGAAGTCACACTGCTTTCTGTTTTGCAGGTCTGAAAAGGACCACTTACTGTTGTCTAATCTGGCTGTGCCATACTTTTTCTTCTCATCTGCTTCTCTGTTTTTATAATTGTGTGTTTTGTGTGTGGACTGTGTGTGCATGAGAACGAGTGCACGTGAGGAGGTCAGACAGCTCAGGGGAGTCGGTCCTGGAGATCACAGTTGGGTCTTCAGGCTTGGCGGCAAGCTCACGTTGAGTAATAGGATTTGATGTTGTTTTAAACTGTTGACTGTTGACTCTCTTATTGACTACTGTCTGTGTTGAGAGAAAGCTGAGTAACAACATGATTATATGAGACTGTGTTGTATGAGACAAAATGGGATCTGCAAACCCTGCTTTTGCCATGACGATGCATATGATATGAGTCAGGAAGCATAAGATGGATGAATCCTTGTTGGTGACATGGATGGATTTTAGTCTGAGGTGTTCTGTCTAGTGGATTCTTGAAGATGAGTTGTGGGCAGGCTTTTAAGACTTGGGTGGGAAGAGGCATAGAGCAGTGGTTTCCAGCCAGTGGATATTTGGCTGTAACTGGAAATGTGTCTTGACACAACCGGACGAATGCCACTGTAAACAGGAGACGGGGCAAGGGATGCTGAGAGACAATCTGTAGTTTGGCATAGCCCTATAATGAAGATTATCGTGCCAAAAAAATCTATAGTGCTAGAATTGTGAAACCCTAGGATAGTCGATAAGAAAATGTTTAGAGAAGTATCAATCAATATTTAAACATCAAGACCAGCAATTTTTCTGGACTGTTCTGTGTGATTTTGAGTAGTAAAGACCTTGCCTACTAGAAGCAGGAGTGGAAAGATGATGGTAGAGGAGTCCTGAGACTGCAGAGTGCTGTGTGCTGCCCTGTGCTGTGACAAAGCCAGTACATTTAACAGAAGCAAGGGAAAAAGGAGAGCTGGTGGATAGAAGAATGAAAGTGAAGAAATAGTTTGTACTCTGCTGTGTAGCTTCAGGTGAGGACCCTGCTGGCACAAAGAAGGCCATAAAACAGAAATGCCCACCATGCGACTGGCGGGGGAAGTGAGAGCTAAGGGCTCAGATTTATATTGGCAGTACCGTTCATACCTTAAGAGGGAGGCCCCCAGTGACCCACAGCAAGGGCATTTGCTGGCCTCACCAGATGTATTAACATCTTTTAACACCTTTCCTAAAGGTCTGTTGATCAAATTTTGTTTTGTTTTGATTTGCTTCCCGTTGCCACCTTGTGTAGATTCCAGGCATCGTGGAGTTTCACCAGGAGTGAACTCCTTGTGAAAACCAGAATTAGAGGCTTAAGTAATTTACAAGCTGAGAAGCTTTGAGTCCTAATTTGATCAAGAGTATTTAACCCTTTCAGTTCCAGCATGTTTTAGCTTTCTCTCCCACAGATTCGGTTGAATAGACTGTTGACCATTGACACAGATCTGTTGGAGCAGCAGGACATTGACCTAAGCCCTGACTTGGCAGCCACTTACGGCCCCACTGAAGAAGCTGCCCAAAAAGTTAAGCACTATTACCGCTTCTGGATCTTACCCCAGCTGTGGATTGGCATTAACTTTGACAGACTCACTCTATTGGCGCTGTTTGATAGGTAAGACCAGAGCATGGTTTTAAAGATGTGGAGATAAGATTCTTAAACTGAGTTCTTCCTAATTAGCTATTCATGTTTTCACCTGAGAATCGTGTTGGAAAATGCTTTCTATTTTCATCCTCCTGAGGTCAGACTTTACAGTAAAAAGGCTTTTAAACATTAATTCTCTTAAGCCCATTAAACGCTCTTTTCCATAAGGATATGTTCTTATTATTAATGTGAATTGATTCTTAAAAGAGTCTATGGAGTGTTTTATGATCTTAAGATTATAGGTACTATTTTCCCAAATATAAGGGTTGGAAGAGGAAGCCTGTTACCCCGGCCTTTACCATTAGTGTCTCAGTAGTAGGCGTACTTGGTTATTACAGACTTGCTGACCAGTAGCTGCTTCCAGTCAACAAGTAGGAATGATACTGGATTTACCTTCACTATAGCAAACAGAGGCAGACAGAACCTTGGAGATAAGTCAGTAGATGAGAGGGGTTGGTGGTGCGCACTCTTAACTCAACACAACTCGGTGTGTTTCAAGTTCCTAGTTTTATGACACAGGGAGGGAGAGTGTAGAATTCAGCAAACATCTTGGGATAAAGTGGTGAAACTGAGGGTCCTGAAGTCCATAATACAGAATAGCACAGAAGGAAGGAAGCTGTTTACAGCAGGAAGCTGTTGGAAGAGCGGTGGAGATGTGTCGAGGGCTTTCCTGTGCTCCGCAGACCATGACAAGCTCATGTGTCTCAGCAGCTGTCTGCTTAGGAAGACCTTGCTTTAGAAGTGTGACAGCATCAGCCTTCTGTTCACTACTTCAGACCTACTAAACAACTCATGAAAGCAAGGCCCAAAGCCAGGCAGTGGTGGCGCACGCCTTTAATCCCAGCACTCAGGAGGCAGAGGCAGGTGGATTTCTGAGTTCGAGGCCAGCCTGGTCTACAGAGTGAGTTCTAGGACAGCCAGGGCTACTGAGAGAAACCGTGTCTCAAAAAACAAAAAAAAAAAAAAAAAGAAAAAAGAAAAGGACAACTGCCTTAAAAGACATTATCATAGATCCACCTAAATAAATGTCAGTTACCATTAGGAACTTTTTTAAACAAATGCTCCAGGCCCAAGTATTATTTAAATACTATGCAAGTCACTGAAGTGGAGACTTGGTCCTAAAGTAGCAGATTTCTGTGTGCAGAAAATAAAATTTTAATCCCTACCTTGGACCAAATCACAAAAACTAAATCACAATCAGTCATAAGCGTAAATATGGAATGTAAAAGATTTGTCCTAAGGTCATAGAAACCTTAGGTTGCCAGTTTTGGCACAAAAGACAGGATGAGTAAAAGGCTAATGAATAGTCAGATGCATCAACATGGAGCCTGTTGCAGGAGCTGAAGGCGAGCGTGCGGTCAGCTTACAGGGAGGTAGTGAGCAGCAGCGTGCCGGCGGGCAGGAGTCAGGGCTGGCCACGCGTCTGCCCGCTGAGAGCCAATGAAGACACCGGCAGCTTCTGACCTGAAGCTATTAAATACTACAGAGGTGTTTATGAATGAGGGATGGCTAATGACTATAAATGTAGTATTAATTAAATACAACTTTTTGTAGTGTCATAGGATAGCTGTATCATGTCCACAGGTGGTAGGGTTTTTTTTCCTGTATAATCTGAAATGTTATTCAAACCAGACATCCAAACTGCACCCTAGCAGGCCTCATGGTATGCCTTCTTTTTTTCAGTGTGATGAATTTCTTGTACTCATGATAGACCTGCTTGTTAATTTTCCATCTACAGAAACCGTGAGATCCTGGAGAATATATTAGCTGTTGTCCTGGCTATTCTTGTGGCTTTTTTGGGATCCATCCTTCTTATCCAAGGCTTCTTCAGAGACATCTGGGTGTTCCAGTTCTGCCTGGTGATAGCTAGCTGCCAGTACTCACTGCTCAAGGTACCAGTGTCTCCGCCTTCCATTCTGTGTTTAAGACCTTTCACCAACTTGCCACAAGATGATAACTTTTAGGTTTATTTTCCATGGAGGTTCACATTAGATTATGTAGAGTCCAAAGCAGGGTATAAAAAGTAATTGTATGTAAACTGAATTGACTTAAAACTAATTATTTAAATTAAAAGAGACTTGTTAAAATAAAAATGTGCAGAACTGGAGACATGGTTCAGCAGTTAAGAGCACTGACTCCTCTTCCAGAGGTCCTGAGTTCAATTTCCAGCAACCACATGGTGGCTCACAACCATCTGTAATAAGAACTGATACCCTCTTCTGGTGTGTCTGAAGACAGTGACAGTGTGCTCGTATACATTAGATAGATAGATAGATAGATAGATAGATAGATAGATAGATAGATCTTTTTAAAAAATATGAATTTGCATTCTTGAGATTTATTTTGGTTCAATTTATCAGCATTAAGCTATTGTTTCCCACCTTTGAGCCTTCTTTTCTGTGGATGAGATTTATTAAAAATTTCATTGGTGGATAATATATTGTCAAAAGTAGAGACAGTTTTTATTCAAACAGAGAATATCAACATCCCTTTGGTACTGACTGAATAGTGACTCAGAAGTACCTACATTGTCAGTTGTAAGCATTTAAGAAAATGGGAGAATCCACCGTGTCACCTAATGTCTGACTGAACTGCCTAAAACCTATATAGGCTGTTAATAGGGTGTTCCCTTCCTTCTAGTCAGCATGCCTGACTCTGCCTAGGTTATTTCCCTTAGACATGCTGCTGTCCAGAACCCTCTCCAGGCTACAGGCTGCTGCTTCAGTTCTGTTGATGCTCTCGGATGGCTTGATTTTTCCATATTTTTATAGCTAGCATCTGAAAAAAAACATGTAGGATATTGCTGTTTTTGAATTGCCAGCCCCATTCTCTGTCATCATTTAACATCTGTTAAATCTGTCCTCCATATCCATGTCCTCAGTACCGCCCTGTGACTGCACAGTCCTGGTGGCTCTTGTTCCTCACGTGGCTCATTCGTTGTTGCAGCTTTTGTGAGAATTGTGAGTGTTGCTGACTTTGTGAGAATTCCCTTGGGCCTTGTCTGCCCTCCTCTTGGTTTGTATTATTGCCAGGGAAGCAGCTTTTATTGGTGGAGTCAACACTCATTATTTGAGTTACGTCCTGATTTAGATGTGAAGGCTTCACATCTGTTGCAGGCTTTAGTCCTGTTAGAGCCGGCAGACATGGTCTCTGTGTAGTGAGAAACATTTTAAGTTCTTCCTCCCTCAATAACAGTCATCAAGTCTCTTCTCAAATGCAGTGGACGTATTAAAATGGCTGCTTCTTAAGTGTTGGCTTTTCTTCGGCTACTTTATCCCTTTGTCTTCTTAACCTGGAAAAATTCATTTCTGGCTCTAGAGTCCCTCGCTGCATTAATTTTGTCCACTGCTTTCAGGTTAGTGTGGTTAACCAAGGGGAAAGGCTGCCAGGATTTTCTTTTTAAGTAGCTGGCTAGAAAAATAGTAATGTCAAAGGAAGACAGGAGTTACAGCTTCAGAAGGAATTGAGGTTGACAGAACTGAAAAATCACCCAGGCTCACGTGCAGCCAAGAGCCAGGTGCCAGATGGCAGACTGAGCATGCTTGGTGCTGTGTGCGGTTGCAGGTGGTGAGGGACTGCCTGGGAGAGATGTGTTGTATGCCACAGGGAAGGAGCTAGGACTGGGGAAAGGTCTGATTTGAGAAGGAGTTGTGTAATGACATTAGGACATCTTCTCAGGCTTTCACAGTGGTCCCCTTGATTATTTTGGTATGCACATGCAAAGAATAAACTCAGTTACCACTCTTCAGTAAGCAGGAACTAGGACTTACATGCTCACCCAAGTTCCTGTGTATATCTCCTGAGTAGACTGAGTGACAACCATATGGCTTACATGTAGTAAAGAGCCAGACAGAAAAACAGACCTGTCTACTGAACACCATCTCAAAGCATTAAGCAGTGTAGTTTTAAGTTATTAACTGGCCAAAATAAGTAAAAATGAGGGGCGGTGTGCACTGTGTTTGCTATTTTGATGAGACAATTCCTGGAGCTGGTGCTTTGTGTTTTGAATTAATGTTCCCGATTTCTTGTTTGGGAGACATTTACTAAAATCACTTATAGAGCATTTTAAAAGTTGACTGTGACAAAAAGAACTATAGGCAATTAAGGAATACTGAGAGTGGGAGAAATAGTCTTCCCCAGGGAAGGGTCCCTAATTGGTGACTCAGTAACAAATGGTCAGCCCTGAATCAAACATACATGTAAATCACACAGACTGAGGAGGTTCTATTTAGGAATATATATGTATACACATACACATGTGCATGTAACAGAAAAAATTAAAGGCCGTGACTATGAAAGAGAGCAAGGAGGGGTGTGTGGTAGGAGTTGGAGGAAGGGAAGAGGGAAAAATGTATAATCTCAAAAGTAAAAGAATTAAAACCGAGATAGGTGCATGCACACATGTATGTGCACACACATTTTACTCATCCATGAGCAGTGTGTTGATGGTGGCAGATCTTTTTTAGTTTGAAGCCAGCCTGATTTACATAGTGAGTTCTAGGACAGCCAGGGCCATATAGACGAGACCCTGTCTCCAAAAAAAAAAAGAAAGAAAGAAGGAAGGAAGGAAGGAAGGAAAGAAATTAAATGTCGTTTAAAAAAAAATAGGTGGAACTGGAGATCATCATGTTAAATAAAATGAACCAAACTCAGATAAATATTACCGGTTTGTATGCATAAAAATATTTGTATATGCACACATATATAGTTGGATAACACGTATACAGATACAGACATGTAGTTGGACACACACATATAATTGGATACATACACATATATAGTTAGGTACCCAGGACACTCACGTAGAGTTGTATGCTTACTAGACATGTAAGCAGGAAGGACAGCACCAAGAAGGGAGAAGGGTACGAGTGAACTGGGAGAGGATCAGCGGGAGGGATGAAGCACACTGATACTGCGTTTTAATGAAATGAAACACACTGGGCTGATGGTGAAGCCCAGTATTTTGTACACTGGAGAATGATAATAAGCTTTTTATTTATTTGTTTGTTTGTTTGTTTAAGAAAAAAAGTTGCTTGTGAAATTCTTGATACTTGAGTAAAATAATGCATCTTTCTGTTCATTTCTAGAGTGTTCAGCCTGATTCTTCCTCTCCCAGACATGTAAGTCTCCTGAAAGGACTGTAAATTACAGCTCCTTGGCACCTAACCAAAGTCCACGTTTCTCCTGATATGTACAGGTTGAATTGTGTTTGCATGTATTGTCTCATCTAAGTGTTGACACACTGTGTAGGTTGATTTATGGGCACAAAGGAAATGACACTGCTGACAGACTCAGAATACTGACTGAACTGTACATCATAACTCATTTTTTGGCAGCCTGCTTCAAGAGTGTCAGACAGACGTAATCCATATCAGCTTGATGGTTGTATTTACTAAAATTTGAAAGTAGTGAATAAGTGTTGAAAATAGAACTTTAAAATAGGAGAAGCTCACTTTCCTTTGATGATCAATTTAGAGCAAGAATATAAAGAGACACTGCATTCGACCACTGATTAAGGCTTCTGTGCTAAGCAGTGAGGTGACGTCCTTGCTTACGAGCCTGTGTCTGCTGAGCAGATAGCGTGATCCAGTTCTGAGTTGGACAGTTCATTTGTTTAATAGAAAGATGAAAGGACGTTCTCTGTACAGTAGAGCAAAGCACTATTGTGTGGCTCACACCTCTTACCCCAGCATAGGAGGGCTGAAGACAGAGGGTTGCTGGGAGTTTCCAGCCGGCCAGAGGTATATAAGTTCCAGGCCGGTGTGGGTCAGAGTAGCTCCCTGTTTTGTCTTAATAAACAAACAAATAAACTAGCTAGTTTAAAACAATAAGCTTCAAGAATAATGTTTAGTAGAGTTTTCACTCCTGATTATAATAATTTTATCCTTATGCTGAAATAGTTAATGGGATTGAGAACAGAAAGTACATCACAGGAGGAGATGTTTTGGCTGGTGTTTGTCATCTGTGAGGACACTTTTGAAGGGCAGTGACATTTTGATGCATTGTTTTGATGTGGCTTCTGGCTTGCAGAATCGTATCAGGGGGAATAGAGGAGAGCTGGTGCCCGTCTCCCAGGTTAAGTCCTCACCCGTGAGTCTGCTCTCACCTCCTCCTTCCTCCCCTCCCTGTCGTTTTGATACCTCTATACCCAATGACGCTGTGCCACTAGTACTTAAGTCCGCTTCCTTCCTCAGAGCATTTTGTGCGTTCATTGTCCATGGCTGTCAAAGTTAGAATCAGCCCTAATACGGTGCTGCTGTCCAGTCCGTAGGTGGTTCTCAGCTCTGCTCTGTTCACTTAGCTGACAGAAAAGCCTTCTTCATCTGGTCTCTTAACTCACTTTTAACCTGGGGTGCTTCCTGTGTATTTCTTGATTTATTTTTTGATGTTGAAATTATTTATGGATCTAGGGTAGTTATATCATAGACTATCTCCCAATTTTTGTTTGATGTTTCTTTGTTATGAGAGGCTAGTGTATTTGAGGAGTGGGAGTATCTTGCATGGATCACACTCCTGGTGGTGTGAACGTTGACGGTGTAGATGAGACTGTGGCTTGAGTTTTCCTCAGATCTGCAGTGTTGTTTGGCTAGATAAGGCTTTGGTTGAGGCTAGGAGCCTCTGACTGTTCCCAGGTAGATGCTAGTGTCGCTGCCACCTGTAAGAATGTGTCAGCAGCTGTCAGATGTCCTCGAGGAAGCAAAACACCCTCGGTTTAGAACTTCTATTTTTCTCTAATGTCATTTTTCCTCTTGAAGTTTTTTTTTTTCAATTGGAAAAATTTGACTCTGTGTGCATATCTTAGTGTTTTACAGACTTCCGCTAACTTTAGTGTCTACTGGTTTCTTGCCTGAATCAGTTATCGCTTGATAGTAGCTAGATGTTGATCTTCTAATTCTATTATCCTGATAGCTAATTTCTTACTAAAAGGAATCTATCTTAGCTGATTATTTGTCATGTTAATAATGAACCCAGGACCTGTGCATGTAAGACAATTATACCACCACTGAACTATATACCAGCCCCTTTTTCTGTCTTTATGCTTATGTGTTTATATACAACTTTGTGTGTGTGTGTGTGTGTGTGTGTGTGTGTGTGTGTTCCAACCCCCAACAGGGTCGTGACCCACAGGTTGAGAGCCATTGCTTTAATGGCAGTGTGATCCAGATTCAATTCATACCTTCCTATTGGCCTCCATTACCTTGTCTTTCCTGTGAAATCCTGCTTGTGAGCAGTATTCATCAACGAGATCAGGATGATGTAGTAATCTTGTTACTGGGATTTTGTTGTGTCTAGGTCCCCAGTGGGTAGTTGTACATTCCTATGTATGTGTGTGTGCATTTCTCTTATATCCATTCCTATGCCTAGTAAAAACTCTGGGTTCACGCTGACAGCCCGGACAACACTGGTGTCATAGTAAAAACTCTGGGTTCCCGCTGACAGCCCTGACGACACTGGTGTCGTAGTAAAAACTCTGGGTTCCCGCTGACAGCCCTGACGACACTGGTGTC
>NW_021605140.1:2197852-2202746 GCF_004785775.1 Grammomys surdaster | reverse complement strand
AGTAAAAACTCTGGGTTCCCGCTGACAGCCCTGACGACACTGGTGTCACAGGTTCATCCTATCCTTCCCTTTATATACTTGTCTCTGACATTGCTCTGCAGTCATCAGAAGCAACGTGCCTTTCATATAGAAATAGTTCAGACCATTAAAACATCAGCGAATAATGGACTCAGGAGTTAGTTGTAGCTCTCAAAATGAACTGACCTGACAGTGAAAATGTATTGCTTGCAGGGTCATAATCGTATTATTGCCTACAGTAGACCAGTTTACTTCTGTTTATGTTGTGGTCTCATTTGGCTCTTGGATTATGGCAGCAAAAACCTAACTACAAGCAAGTTCAAGTTATATGGAATAACCTTCACCAATCCACTGGTGCTTCTGTCAGCCAGGGATTTGGTTATAGGTGAGTTTCTTGAAGGTATCTCTGATCTTAACAGTAGTTTATTTGTTTGCAATTTACTCATAAAGAGATGTAATCAGCTTATTCTGCTTATTATAGTCCTGTCTGAGAGAGCAACGGAGAATGAAAGGTTAATGTTGAGTCAGTATAGTAATTCTGTTCTTGAAGAGGATATGGGGTAAAGATTTTTTATTATGCATTTTAGGTTCATGTTTTATATATATATATAAAATGGTTGAAATGATTTTGTTCCTTCTGTGCTGAAAACTGAATGTAGGGCCTCATGTATATGTATACCAGGCAGCAAGTATTCTATTGCTGAACTGTGTCTCAGTCTCTAAAGGCAACTGTTAAAGGTATTTTTAAATAGTTTTAGAAGAATATAATATCCAATCATACAGTATCTTTTAAAAGTCAAGCAGTAGGCGGTGTTAAGTTTGACTTCATTGCTTATGGGCTTTAATTGGACAAGAGGATGGATGCAGTAGTTTTTAATAAACTTTTCTTTCCTTCCATAGTGTTTACACTCTGTTTCCCAATAGTATTTTTCATTGGTCTCCTGCCTCAGGTGAACACGTTTGTAATGTACCTTTGTGAACAATTGGATATCCATATCTTTGGTGGGAACGGTGAGTAAATTACAGGTTGCTGTAACATGTTCATGTAGTCATAAACTGAGATTGTAGTACATCTCCACTTTCTATTTTAAGATTGAAGTTGTCAAGGAAAGATGCTTATTTAATAATTGAAGGCAGAAAGGCAGTGAATTATAGTTAAGAAAAAAGTGAGGTCTGCCGTTGTGGCAAAAAAGTCCAGGAATTACAGATTGACAGGAAGTATGTAGGAAGTAACAAATAATTTGCAAAATGAAAGTTGTAGAATAGTCTGGGCCCCTCCCTCCCATTGATAGGGGATGTTCCGAGCCCTGAGCCCTGGCGTATGGGACCTATATGGACTGTCTGTCCTTCATTATCCCTGCATCCCTGAGACAGGGAGACTAGCAACAGTAATGATAAAGTGGAACATTGTTGCAGTTAGCAGAAAGTGTGAGCTTCCAGGGCAATGGGGAGCCCTGTCTCAAGACAGTAGGGAGGATGACCCACAACACCCTCCTGGCCTGAGCATGCTGTACACAGAGGTGCCTGCACCACCCATTCACAAGCTACAACCAAGTGTAAAGGTTATGCAGATTCGGCCCCCCTCTTGTATTGGCTGGAGTCTTCTATGTAATGTTTTTGGACTGTAGTTGAATATAGCTAATGGAACCTGTGGGAAGGAAACCTGCAGAAATGAGGGCTGCTATGAAGCCTTTTTGTTTAATTCACTTTACACCCCAGTATGGGGCTCTATAAGCAGGTGTTCATAGCGTCATCTGGGCTGAGCAGGTTGGGGTCTTAACCGTTCTTGGGTTCTGTACTGGGGCATGCATTTGGCATGTCATGTACTTAAAGGAGAATGTCAAAGTCAGAATCAAAAACTATCTTACTAAATCAGCTGCTAAGGACAATCTCAGTTTTTAGAGTAGGATATGTATACATTTGTTGATAACTTTGAAAATCTGTTTTCTTACCGTACATGTATTTTATCCTTAAAACAAACCACTGTTAATCTGAAGATAATAACTTGAAGAACTGGAAAGCCGTGTTGTTGGCAGCTACTGTAGTTGACATAGCCTATCTGTTTATCTCTTAATATTGTGTGTCAAGAAGAGTATGCAGAGGAAATATTTGACAGAAAAGCATTAACTTGATAGTTCATTTTCTTCACACTTCTCATTTGCCATCCGCTTTTCCCTTCCACATATATTCATTGACGTCATCTCTTGATACAGTGTTAATGGCATGGCTCACTTTTCAGTGTTTTCAGTTTGATGTGCATGGGGGAGAATGTGAACGGATGCATGCTGAGGCCGGAGGGGCATGTCGGCCTCTGTCAGCTCTACCTACTGCCTTGAATCAGGGTCTCTCATTGAACCAGAAGCTCATGCGTTGAGCCAGGTTGGCTGGCCAAGGAGCTCTCAGAACCTGGGTTCCCTCTGTTGCTGCCCCACAGTGCTAGAATCAGCAGGCACTGCAGTCGTGCCCAGCTCTTTACATGGGTGCTGCAGAGTTAAACTCAGGTCTTCATGCTTGCCGTGCTGTCCCTCCGGCTGAGCTGGCTTCAGTTGTAAATAGAAAGTAAAACTTGTCTGTGTTGCCATCTATTATACTAGCTATTTATTTTATGTTTTGAATGTGTGTAATTTAAAACAGCGGGGTGTTTTAATCAGCTCGGCTTAGTGAGTAGAAGACAGCGTCCATAGCTAGGGACCTGTTGTTGGTTTCATGCGAATGCACATGGGGAGCTCCCAACGCAGGAGACTTAGAGTACTGGGCTTTGTCACTGAAGTTACAAGTGTGCAGTGTTAGGTTGCTAATAATTCCCCTTAGGTCACTGTGTAAAATTACATTAAGGAACTCTCTCAGCTATATTTTTTAATAACAGATAAGTACCTTAGCTATCTTTATGACTAGTAATCCTAATGCTCAGTTGTTGTTGACATTTCTAGTAGTCAGATTTATGCATTTTTGTGTGAATCAGCAAATGGGAATACACACTCACTGCTTTGAATAAAAACAAGTTCTTTTCACATAGGAAGATATTTTAAGTGTCTAACTGATGCCTCCATTTCAGACCTTTGTGAGCTTTGTTTTCTGATACATTTTATTAATGTAAGATACCCTTTTTAAAAAGAATTCTTTTATTTTTAATTAAGTGGACACAGTGCCTACAGAGGCTGGAGGCAGTGGGTCCCCAGAGCTGGAGTTACAACTGCCTGATGTAGGTGCTGGGAACCAAATTCTACATCCGCAGAACACATTCACAAAACAGCCAGCTCTGCAGCCCCCAGCATACAATTTGAAGCCTATTATAGGTACAGATGTTTCGTCTGAGACTTAAAGCAAGGCATGATAGCCTGAGCCTGAGCACTTGGGAGGGTAAGACAGGAGGATTGCTGAGAGTGACTGAGCTAAAAGCAAGACCTTGTCTGAACAAAATGTCAGAGCTAGAAGTCTTTGTCATGCCAAGTCTTATGGAGAAGAGGCAGTGGTTAGATTGTTAAAGTCACGTGACTAGACAAGAGCTGCACTGCTCACTATGCTTTCCTGTGCGTTTGAGCATTATAGGTGTTTCTAAGATCCTGATTTTCTTCCTCCTTCACTATCTAGCCACCACCAGCCTGCTGGCAGCACTGTACAGTTTCCTGTGCAGCATTGTGGCTGTCGCCTTGCTGTATGGGTTGTGCTACGGAGCTCTAAGGGTAAGTGACAGACTAGAGTGTGCTCTGTGTTTGTGGACTGCTGAAACCCTCCTGCCCTCCCTGAACCACATCACTAGGACTCCTTGCCTTCTGATGGTGATTTATACTCTGTTCCCTCTTACTTTGAATTTTAAAGCAATTAATGATCAATTGTTATTAAAGGAAGCTTCCTTTTCATACAGTAATCCCGGGTTGCTATTGAAAAGTTATTAAAACTAGACTTACCTGGAAGAGAGGTAAGCATGGTGTTACAGGATATGCAACTAAATGTATTTCTAGTTAAGAATATATGTAGCTACTCCCTTTCATATCAAGATTGATTTACATTTATAAGAACGTGTTTTGATTGGGGTGAGCTCATTGGAAGAGTGTTTTCTAGCATGCCCAAGGCCTGTGGCTTAGTCACCAACACAGCAGAACAAAACAGAGCAACAAAACAAGTCCAAAGGTCCATGCTGATAGAATGGCACTGTCGGTTTGATTTATGGAGATGTCCTCAAGCTACGAGCCCCTTTACTCAAGCTAGATCCCATCAGTACATTTGGGGACTGCCTGAAAAAGAAGAGGGCTAGGAACAGGATCTGGCTCGAACCCCTGGCTACATCATGGCACCTACTAGACAATGTTGGAAATCCTAGAGTTCAGGAACAAGGGATCTTTTAATGTGAACACTTTGTTCATATTTGTGGGGCCCAGACGCACATCGTAGTAGTCATATAGAAAGAGATTTCTGTTCGTGCTTGGTGGATATAAAAGTCATCAATAGGACTGAGTCATAGAAGAAGGCCGCTACTGTAGATTGACAAGAGAGACGCAAGCCAGAACCCGAGAAATGGTGGTATTCAAGTGTAGACAGCGTATGGACACACAGCGGGTATCAGACGCTTGAGACTCTGAGAGGTCCTGTTAGCTGTGGGGTCTCATAGACGATCAGACTTGACAAAAGTCTGCTCTGTGCCCTTTTAGGAAGGAAATTAAAAGAACTTAAAGTGTGAAAGGAACTAAGGACACGTGTTACGTGCTTTCTAGAACAAAGATGTGAAGCAGGTGGACATGATGCAGATTGTTTTCTAGTTTTGCTTTTTAAAAAGATCTGAGAGTTGATTTACATAAGTGTGGAGAGGGAAGTAAAATCAGTGTCAGCTGTACAGTGAGCACTACCAATGCCAGCTATACAGTGAGCACTACCAATG